>NC_068291.1:7716327-7798827 GCF_025860055.1 Xyrauchen texanus | reverse complement strand
AAAGCAGCAGCAAATTCAGCCATTTTGTAATTCCAGCTAGCCAAATTACGTGGACATCTCCTAAATACACTGTAATTTGATGACCAAACTTTGGATGTGGCAATGTAACTGATTATGTTGTGACAACCGGAAAAGTAACATTTCTGTATTCGTTGCCACAACGTAACATTGGAGTGGTACCAGTCCATCATGATGACGTTATGGCATGGTCATGGTTCAATAGTGTCACAGAGGGGACAAAAGACACAAAAACAGAAATGACAATTCAATAGTTTTATTACCAAAGTTCTCAATGTCAAGATAAGGCGCACCTGGTGCCGACTGCAGAAGGCTGAAATCCAGCGAGCCGCAATGGGCTAGTGAAAGGTGTGTTTGTATGATACGTGTCAGCTTTGTGGAAGTCAGGAACAATCCAAAGAGAGTCCGTTGAAGCTGGTGTGTTGCGAAGCAAAGCCCAGATGATGTAGTCCCCGAGATGCGGGCAGAGACCGAGGAATCCTCCTCCACATGAACTGTGCACAGAACTGGCGAGGGTGACGGCAAGCAGGAAGGTAACTGTACCTCTACAGAGGCGCAACCAACAGACACGAGCATACTCCAACTACACAAGAAAGCACAGTTAACATGACAGTTAACAATAAACAGGCAAATAACGAGTTGACACACACGGCATAAGTAGGGAGTGAAATCAGAGTGAAGCAGATGGTAACGGGCAAGTAAATCATTGCTGTGATCAGCATCTCCCCGAGATCAATCACCGTTCCCATGGAAATGCTGATCCACCTGTGAGAGGGAGAGAGAAAAACAAACAACAGTATGAGCAGGCACAAATGCCAGAAACATGACTAATAGTTGTTTGTTGGTAACCAGTTGGTAATTTATGCTTTGAATAATTATGGGCAAATATGCAGTATTCTAAACTAATTTATGTCCTACATTAATTTAGAGGCTATTCAAACAGTTGTGCATATGAATAATGAACGCAGACCCAAAGCAAATGTACTTAATTTATTTTGACAGTGCACAGAGAAAAAAATGCAACAACAGAATTGCAATGAAATTACAAACCTAAATTACTTATGTGCACATATTAAAATCTACTTAGACTATCTTAACACCTATCTTAACACCTAATACCATGAATTACATTTGTTAATTTAATTTAAAGCTGGTTTATGGATAAATAAAAATGGTAAATAACTTCATTACAATATAATCTTTAGATCTACATTTGCAATACATTGATTTAAATTGCAATAAATAAATTATTAGCAAAAATGTCAAATTAATCAGTTAGCAAAAAAATTTAAATTACAATGATGGATGGATGGATGGATGATCTGAATGGTGATTCATAAGACTGTCACCACATTTAGACAACATTATGCCAATACACAGAAGATGCTAAATTGCAAACAGATTTGTAAATATTGAAAGGTGTTGCCATGGCGATTCACTAAATTAATGGAAAAAATAGGGAAACAGGAAGTGTCTCGTGTCTTCTGCGTGTTTTGTGTGATTTAGATGAAAATGTAGTTGTATGTATTTTCTTGGGGGCTAATCACATGGACGTGGCTATTGTGGGTCACGGTCATAGTGCCACCAACTGGCAGCAGGAACTGTGGCGCTTATAACAGATTTTTAAAAAGTTCTCTTACATTTATTTCAATTGCTTAAATTGTTTTAACACTGCTGATGGAACATTTTGTGAAGTTGTAGTCAAACTGGAATGGTGGCATATACAGTATCTATTACTTATTGTATGATTAGGTTCCAAGTTTACATTAATGTTCATTAATCATGCATTGCTTTCCGAAAGCTACCCAGCGGAAATGGACCCATGGTGCTTGGGCCCGTCATCGCTGCTTGCAGCTATATTTATTATTTTTTGTTTTTGTTTTAGCGCATTCACCCATTTATAAGGCATTCATCATGCTTGAAAACTCAAGAAACTTGGGACACACATCAGACCTGCATAAAATCAAAAAGTTATGTAGTGTTTAGTCTTGGATGTGGTCGAGGAGCTCTAAACCACCTCTAAAAGCAGGTAATGCTAGTGATGAAGTTGCTCAGATCTGCACAAGATTTGGTATAGTTACTGCTATCATCATGTTAGACAAAGTTCACTTGGTTGTATTTGACTCTGCCCAACAGGAAGTCAGCCATGTTGGATGGAATGTGGGATTTTCATTTTTTTTTTTTTGCCCCCTATAAAATATGCATTTTTGGGATGCATATTTTTCGGCTACAGTCTCAAAACTTGGTACATATATAGAGCTAATCAAGCCAGACAACTTCGTGCCAACAGTCTTAAGCTCCACCCAACAGGAAGTCGGCCAGGAAGTGGGTATAACTTGGTCATGCTTGGTCTGATCAGCTTCAAATTGTGCTTGGTTACCAATGGGCCATTCCTGATTACACCAACATGCCAATTACGAGGCAGATGCTGTATTCGGTTACACAATTTTATATGTTATAGAAAAACGGTTATGTTTGTGAAAATGTTAAATTAATTGCTTCATGTGTACTGAAACATATTGCCTTAATTTGTGCAATGGGTAGTATATTTAGATGTCATTTTCTTGTACATATGATCAATCAATGTTTCATTTTCAGTGGTAGGTTCTTTGACACACTAAACATAGCCTAGATTTGCCATGAATTCAATTCATCATGGTTCCAATCACCAATTAAAAATATATTATATGACATATTGTTTAATGTATTTTTTAATATATTTTTGAAACAAAGCGATATTGTGGTGGCCTGTAAATAACAACTATGGTTATATACATTTTGTTGACATATTATGCGCAGTACATTGGGAATGTTCAAAATCTTGTAATCATTATTAGTTCTACAGTGTATGCCAACACCACCATGTTCTTGGCGTCGAATTGAGTTTGTCTGTACTGTAAGCAAAACAATGTGGAGCACTGTGAATGTGATAGACATCAATGCAAGTGGATTCACTTGATATGTTTGTTGCAGCTATACAGCTACAATTATTGGACTGGATTGAAGCCGTTAAATCTAGCAAATGGCAGTGTAAACCCGGAACATTCATTAGGAAAATTTTAAATTGGCATTATGTTGATATATTCTTTGATGTTGTTTTTACAATAAATTGCTTCCTCAGCAAAATCTTGAATGATCAACCCACTTAATGTCTTGTCCAGCTGCAAAAATCTTTTTTAGTGTTATAACTGCTTCATTAACAGTTAATCCTTGAACTTTGTGTAGAGTTCAAGCCCATGCAAACTTTATTGGGAAATGCTTAAGCAACCCACATATCCCATCAACTCGCTCTTCCTCTAAAGTAATTGGAGTGGAAATCATGATGTTTCTAGGTGGTGGTGTATGCTTTCTAGCGGTATTCCCAACTTTATCATCATCATCAAAATGAACAAATACTACATTCACAATTGTGTTGTTTGTATTAAGGGCCATGTCAGTTACAGTACTACAGACACCATTTACAAGCCCATCAGCTATGTCAATATTCTTAATTAACATGACTAGCGCACCTTTACCTAATTGAAACGTTTCCGGTAAATAGGAATTAAATACTTTGGAAAAGTGTCCCTTTTTAAGTTGCATTTGTCCACTTTGCTGATTTTTCTCAAAACCCTGAGCCTCTACACAAATGTGGTCTGGGCAATATGTAATTATCTGTTTGATGTTATGATCTTCCACTTGCGTATTTGTTAGGAAAATGTGTAAAGCGGAAGAGGTTTGCCCAGTTTCCCTACTTTTGAGCATATTTAAGTCATTAAGTGATAGTGGGGAACTTTTGCTACATGTATGCAATCTATTCAATATTTCCGCAAAATCTGAGTCTTTTTGTCTAACAATGATTGTTAATTCTGACAGTGCAAATGTGCTGTTCCACAAATCCAAATCTGCTATATTTGTCTAAGCCTACCATGGACATAGACTAGTAGACTGTGGTTTACCATAGAAATGTAATCTACAATATGTATATGCAAGTCACTAATACCACACACATTGTATTTATTTTTATTTTGCTAAAGGTGTGTAAGGCAATTTAACATCTGTCCCGATTGAAAATGTACTATGGATGGTTTTTGCACCCAAGTTGAAAGCAGCAATTCTAGTAAGTGCGGTCAATAGAACAGAAACTTTGTCTGGTGCAGTTGCAATTTGGGATAATAATCTGGTTAGGAATTATATCAACATGCTCATCAAGTTTGTTTGTTGAATCTCTAATTTCTTGTTGCCATTTCCAAGCGCTCTGACTCCTGCTCAGGACACATCTCACATGTTTGCCAGTTTGCTTCATTGGTTTACTGGCTACATTTTGCGAGGGCCCTTTCCCAGATAGCAAAAAATGTCTGCATGGCTTCTTTTTGCTGCCGACCCTAAGCTGTCGGCTATAGGCTATTCATTTTCTCTGGCGTTTGCCTCCGGCTAATAGGCCGCGGCCGGCTGGCGGCAAGCCGCTTTGAAATACAAGGACAGCTTAGACTCTCAAAATCGACCAGCCATGTTGGCTATTATTATTTTTTGCTCCAAAGCCATTAGGGTTTATATTTATAGTAATATCAGACCCCAATGCTGCGACACCTTGGAGAGTTAGGCGATGTTGTGCGTAGCATGGACAACAAAATGGACGCTATGCTGCAACATTTCAGTGCCAATGTGTCTGTTGGAGAGTTATCCCTGCCAGGGGATCTGTTACTCCCCCCTAGACACCCAGGAAGATTTGGCGTTGCTTGACCACAGTTTGAGGCAGGATAAAGAGCTCCAGCAACGATTTGTAAGTGTGCCGATTTCGTTTATAAGGCCATAGGGTAATCTAAAAAGTAAAATTAAGATTGTACACTGCATATTCTACAGTCTGAATCCACAGCCTGTCACATTATAAATTTATGAGAAGCTTCAGAGAAATGTAATTTGTAACACGTTTTTTTGGTATTTTCAGCTTCGGTTTTTGGCAATCAAATGTGGGAGGTATCATATGTGTTGCGAATGCTTCAGAGTATCTTCTCTAATCACCTTTCCATCAATACAACCTGGACTGGTGTAGGGGATAAAGCATGTTTTAGAGACATGTTCCTGAAGACCATTGTTCAAAGTAAGTTGGATATTTTTTTTTTATATTTAAGTAGATGTGTATGACCATATGCCATTCAAATGGAATGACAGATCTTTATTTTCTACAGGAGCCATCTGGAAGAACCCTGCAGCTCAGGATGCCACTGATGAGGCGATCCAGGTTAATGTTACGCGTTACCTGAAAGGAGCATCTGAACGTGAAGGTGGAAAAAGGTGCGCACAGCTTAGAGGGACGCACAGCCGACCCCTTAAACCTAGGCTGACTACTGACATCCCAGCATCACTGACAACTGGAACCCGTTTTTGTGCTACCCCCTTTTCGATCAGATTCCCCAGGAGTTTTGGTGTTGGGGCTTGGTCACTGTTGTGAAGAATTGTGTTGTCCGCTGCAGGATGTGTGGTTGTCAACTGCAGTGAGTGGGTGTCGCTGTCACTTGGTGATGTGATGGCTGGTTCGGTAGTCTGTTTCTGAAGAGCGGTGATTTGGGTGCTTGGTTCAGTAGGAGGGCAGTCAGGCAGGGTGTTGGTTTCAGGCCTCACACTTAGTCATGAGGTGTCTGGCCTGCCTTCTTTGTCTTTCTTGTGAGGTGTTCTTTGAAGAAGCTCTTTCAGAACCTTCAGGATCTCTGCGGTCTCCGACGTGGCCTCACTGTTTTTGTTTGATGGAGGCTCAGACTTGGACTTGGCTGGGGCATGCCGGAAGGGTTTCCGCTGCGGGCTGTCTGGGCTGGACGTTTTAGTCGATGGGGTTCGGCTCTTTCTGGGCTGTCGGCTTGCTTCCCACGTGGCTCCACCCTTTTGGTTGTGGGGGGGCCGTGGGCTGCCGTAGGATCTTTCAAAGCGCCCGCTCTGGTGCTTAGGGCGAGCACCATCACAGCTGCACTGCCCTCTTCTGGCTTGCAACGGTCTTGGCTTGTTGTTAAAAGTTCTGTTACTGTGGTACTGTTGGGCGCCCTCTGGTGCCAGCTCTGAGTGCTGATCAGTGACAGGGCAAATGGATGGAATTTTTACAGTCTTTTCAGAAGCAATTTTCTGCTTGATGAAAGCTTTATGGGCCAAGTCTCGCAGTTGTTTGGTAGTCATGGTGTGAGGACAGGCCAGGACCCCTAAGTGATGACTCACTGTGGGATGCAGATTTTGGAGAACCAAGGTTCTGAAGTTGACATCTTCTTCCATGCCCGGTTCATTTCGTGCTCCGAAGTAGGCTCGTCGGATTCGTTCGTAGTAGGCCTGTGGCGTTTCTCGCCGAGCCTGCTTGAGGTTCATGGCAGCGGTGAGTCCTTGATCAGTTTCTGGATCAGAGAACTCTCTGATGAAAGCCTGCCACATCTGTTGGTAGTCTGTTTTGACAGTCTCTGGTTGACGGTCTCGGAAGCTGCTTACGTCATGGCTAGACGTAATTCTGAGCAGGTACAATCTGTCCCGCATGGTCACGTGGGGAACAGTGTGCAAGTGAAAGTCTATGTCTTGCAGGTAGGCGTGCACGTCGTGGCCTCCTGCAGGATTTGGGGTGAAAGTAGGGATGTTTCTGGCCAGCTTGTCAAGTTCTTTGGGAGCCATGCCGTGGTTAGTGACCAGGCTTTGGTGTGCGGGCTCTGGCTTTAGCATCTCGGTCTTTTAGTGCAGTCTCTGCCCTTGCAAGGAGAGACTCGCCTTGTTGCAGCTTTTCGTCGAGTTCCTCTCTGGCTGTTCTCTCCATCTGTTCTCTTTTGTCTGTATCCAGGAGAAGATTTTCCAGGGCATTTTGAAGTCTCTCTACTTCCTCTTGCTGTTCCTTTGTCTCGAGGCGTAGCTGATCTAGCTGATTCTGAGTTCTGGCTTGGTTCCTACGGGCCTCCTTAGCTTGGAGTTTTAGTGCTGTGGCCTCCTGCTCCAAGTTGAGGTTGCTTTTCTCATTTATCCGTGCCTGGGCGACGAGATTGTGGGCAAGACTTCCGATGATCTTGGTCCATTCTTTGTGGTTGTAGCTCTGTGTTGGATCGTGGGCCATTAGGTTGTCCAATTCGGCGTCCAGTTGCTCTCGACCTAGGGGCTGTAGGTCCCTGGCGTCCTTGGGTAGGACGGTGTCCGTCATTGCGCTCAACCAGGCCTTGAGGTGATCCCAGTGGGCTGCGGGACTGGACGTACGGGACATACTGGCTTACTGTAGGCGAGAGAAAAGAACAGCACACACAAAGAGGCCAATGCAAGTACGCGTAGGTTTAGCGAGCTACAATGAGGTGGCTATTATAAGCCGTAATTTTGACTAACTGGGGTAGACAGTTAGGTGGTTAGGTGGGCCGAATTTCGCGGGTCAGTGCAGGTCTAAATAAAGGATTTGACAAGGCGGCAGCCCACAAGGGTCATCTGATGATGCGGGCTGCCTATTTGTCTCTTTATTCAGTTTTCCTTGATGGCTTTTGTAGGCTCTGTCTTAATGTGAACTGGAAGTACACACTACGACAGAACAGAACAGCAGAATAAAAATAGAACACAATTAATGTTAGGAATAGATAGGCAGGAGAAAAAAAAGGCCTAAGTCTACCACTACTTTTAGGGTTTATGATAGGACCAACAAGGTGGGGCGCTATCGAGGTATAAACCCTAGGAAGATGTTGTGACTTAGGGGAGAGAAAGAACAGAAAAGAAATGGGTCAAATGCTTAAATGACCAGGGGAATGTCTACTATTATGTGGCCTATACTGGTGGATGGATTTTACCTTCTTTTAGTTTGTCTGGGGTGAATCGGTGTCACTCTGCTGGGGAGAGACTGGGAATCTTTCCAACGGTTCCAAACACTTGACCACAGTGTCCCCGGGCCCCCTGCCACTATCACGGTGCGCCCTCTCAAACAACTTGACTTTAAACACAACCGGCAACACCAGGGTGTCAACTGTCAGACGGCACAACAAGATTTGGATTTTCCCTAGAACCCTCGTAAGAGTGGCCCCTCTTTAGGCCCTGGTTTAGGTAATTATTCCAAACTTGCCGTGTGTGTCGACTGATGGGGTTGACTTTCCTTTGGAGTGCCAAACTGCTGATGTCGTTGCGTGCCGCACCAATGAAAAGAGACAGAAGAGTCCGAGATTCACATACGGCCAGCGTCGGTAACGCCGGTCGGATAAACCAGCTTGCTGGGAACCAACCAGAGATGACTGTTGAATTACCACAGCACACTAGGGAATTCTACATACAAATACAGAACAGGATTTAGCAAGTGAGAGTCTTAAAGTGAATTAAGGCTTTCTTGTTTAAACCAAATTGAGTAATTATGTGCGTAGAAATAACAGGCAAAAGCTTTACCAAATAATGATAAATAAAGGGGAAATTTGATAATGATGTTAATTATCAGACCAATCCAACCACAAGGAAAGACAGAAGTAAACAAGGCAGAATGGACAGACAGACTTAATTTAAATTAAATTTAACTTGTTAAACTCAATTTAAATAAGCGTGTAAAAGGATGTCAAGTAGCATCTAAGATAGTAAGGATACAGTCGTAATAGAGTATCAAAGAGGGAGAGAAAAAGGGAACTAAAGAGAGGGAATTTTTTTTTTTTTTTTTAAATAATTAATAATAATTAATCACATTAATTATTAATAATTGAAATGAGAGACTTAATTCAAATTTACATTCGAAATGTGTTTGTTTCAAACCAAATTTGAATAAGTGTACGAAAAGTTAGAGATCAGAATTGTGTCCGATTGCTGTAAGATATCAGTGATAGCATATGAAATAAACCAACTGGAATGAGACTTAACTTTAAATTTAAATTCAAATCTTGTTTGAAACCAATTAAGTGTAACAGTCGGAGGTAGAATAATTGTTTAACATCCAATAATATTAGCACAAGCAAAGCTTGTAACTGCAAACATGGATTGATAGTCAAAACCGCCCTGTAAATCTCCACAGGGAGAAAGGGTTTGAGAAAAAAAAAAAAAAGATGACCTACAATGAATGTCCACACGATGGCATACTTGTGCTCGCGCACAATGACGTCATGGGGTGGGAGTAATTTGAGAACTAAATTAAATAAATATATATGACCTGTCTGCTAATGTCCACACGATGGCGTACTTGCGCAGGCGCAAGATGACGTCATGGGGTGGGAGTAACTTGAGAACTAATCAAGCACTTACAGGCTGCCCTCTATTGTTTGTTAGCAAAATAACACCCTATATTTCAGTGTGACTCAAATCTGGGCGTGTGTTACGCTGTGATTTTCTGCAAAATCACAATTATTCAATTGAGACCTCGGCGGGTCTGTTTTTCTTTCTTTTTGGTGCTATGCTTTACATAAATGGCGTGGCAGATTCTTTTTTTCTGCACTACGAGTAAATGTGGACAACAGGAATTGTACGTCTGTGTTCGGCTCCCATACACATTTAGAAATCTAGCACTTATTCAAAATGTATTAGGTTTTCGATTGATTATCTACGTCAATGTAAACCGGGAGTAATTTTATAACGTTATAATCTCAGGCCTTACTAAGATGAGAAAAGGAGCATCGCTTCCCTAAAATATAGCGCGTCTTTACAGAAGCAATTTTAATATTATGAACTGCAGTTTACTGTGGCAATCAACAGTGGCAAAAATAAATGTAAGACATATATTTAGCCGCTGTTAAATGCTGAACTGAGAATCGGCTTTGTGCCTTTCAGTTCGGCGCGCTCGCGTACAAAATTAACAACAAAAATACACAAAATTGACAATGCATTCGTTCACAAAACAAAGCTTAAAATGTGCCCGCATTAATCTCCACCATTAATAATGTAGGGTATGCAGATCAGGTTTGGGGAAATGTATAATTAATTTCAATGATCGTAATCAATGATTAATCATACGATTTGACCCGGATACCAATACATGTAAAAACGCCCCAAAAAGGGCTTATATAGTCCAGGAGTCTGCTTCAAATATATATAGATAATTAAACACAACGAATTATAATTAATTAGGAATATACATTATATGCAGACAGGCTATATTAATTTAATTAAACCCTCAATGGAATTGACCCGCAGGCTACCGCAACCAGTCAGTTCGTCCAGCGAACGGCTTTGCTAGATATGCCTGCCTGATCAATTCCCTTGAAGGTCCATTCTCAGTCATAAACTGACCCATCAAAGCACATTAACTTACTTTGATAATATCAGCTCGTAACTTAAAATCGCACATTAAAGAGGCTTTGTTTTCTGATCAACAAACACAGACAATCAAGCATATAATTGGGTTTAATACAAATAACTAGAATATATCACTACATTTGACAAACAGACACTCAACATGTAACATAAAATAAACATAAAATAAACATAAAATAAACAGAGTAGAAGCAATAAGGAAAATAAAGAGATTATTAAAGATAGCAACTTATTACAACAATTAACCCTTTAAGAGCCAGCAAATGGAATTACACAATGATACTTGCAAAATGGGCCTATGTGTGGCTGAGCAAGGCTGCGTGGATGTCGCGTCCTCGTGGCTTTCTTGAGACGGAGAATTTCGGTTCGGTGTTTCCAGAGCGTGGAGTTGAGACTCACTTGAATAGAGAGTTGAGGGGTTGTTCCTGGTTGTTGCAATATTCAGCAGAAGAGAGAGAGAAAGCTTGAAGAGGTCCAGGGGAAGTTGGGAGTTGGAAGCGGCCATGAAGAAGGAAGAGATAAGAGATCGAAGAGAAGAGATTTCGAAGAAGAGATGAGGAAGCAAAGAGGAAGTGGGCGCAGTAGTTTTATACCCTTAGAAAACATGTCCCACCTCTCATTGGCTCGACCAATAAGAAGGGTTTGAGTTCTAGGCGGGAATTTGCTTTATTGCTCTTTGTTCTCAGAGGGGTGGTAGCCAATGAAGAAACTAGAAAATATTCTTGTAATACATAATATGTTGTTGTTATCGACATATCATGTACACAGTCATTTCGATCTTCAAAATACCAAGTTATAGAGACCAAATATGCCACACATATGATTTCGGTTATCCATAGTATGCAAAGTCTGAAACATTAACCCATTAGAGTTTGAAAGAAAACACAGATCACACAACATTTAGGAAAATTATGAGATGGAACATTAGATACATGTCAATGAATTTATCACATGGATATATAGAATATATATATATAGGATTAACAGGGTTCATTTCTCTTTCTCAGTAAGAAAATGAAGTGAGGGTCAGCACTTCTCTGAACATTCCTTTGGAGGTCGTAAAATTCTCCCTTACTCTGGGCATGAGAGAGTTCCTTTGTCAAGGCTCGTTTGCATGTTTATGACCGTGTTTATGACAGTAAGAGATTTTGGGCTGAATGACTCAAAAGATGGTAAAACATAGCGTAATATCATTCTACGGAGATCTTATATTCGAATTCAGCTAGGACAAATCGTAAGGTTTAATTTGATACCAAGAAAAGTATATTTGGTACCCTTAAAAATGGGTTTACACTGTTAGGCTATTAAATATAAGGCTTTAACTATAACTAGTTTTACTACACTACTAGACAGTCTTACTAGTTTGATCTAACATCAGACAAATACACAACATGGGGACAACAATGGGGATTAAAACATATTTCACTAGAAAATACATTTCTAAGTTTAAAACTGAAAACACACACATTCTCTGTTGCCAACTTTTCACGTTCAAGATCTCACATGGTAAAGCATGCTGTGTCATGTGTGGCGGGGGGGGGGGCATCACGAGGGTTCTCTGTCAATAGTTCATTGTCTCTTTGTCAATACATTTATTGTGCTTGTGGAGACTAGTCGGCGCTATTTCAGTAATTAGGGAAGTTTTAACAGTAAGTTCTTGTTTGTTCGGAACCTGCCGAGTTAATGATTATCCCTCATTGATTCCTCCAGTCACTACACTATCATCATACACCAAAAAGACCTGCGCAAACACCATAACGGATTTTGAGCCACACCGGCAGCAAGCATACACCTGGATGCGGGCCTCATGGGCAGCTCGGAGACATTGCTCGGATGTGTGCCTCCGTGATACACACCCCTTAACCCCCACGGTCGATGGAACTAGGTCCATAAACTATATGCCTCATTACCGAATGACTGGACCAGACGATGTGCTCTAGTCAACAGTTCTGGATCAGCGATGATAATCAGGGTGAGGCCAAACAGCTCCATAAAACGCAGTCGAGTGAAGAGGTCACCTTCATCAACTCTGACCCAGCCAAACTACACTCCGGAAGATCAACGAATATGGAGCAGAGTGGACAAGTTTTTCCAATAATTTTTTGCCCCCATTGGTATAACAAATGTTATGAATCAGGTCAAAATTAACAGGTTTGATTTAGTTACGTTTATGAATGTTACAGAACAAGTGTTAGTGGGAATAAAGAAAGAGCTACGGGAGCTGCGTTTAATGGCCCTCCAGAACAGGATGGTCTTGGAACAGCTCACTGCAGCGCAGGGAGTGGTCCGTGTAATGGTAGGTGAAGGATGTTGTACGTATATCCCAGAAGAGGATGGAACAGGTGGAATCATAGAGCAAGGTATAAAAAATATTTCTGAAATGGTAAAGAGGTCACAAGACCGTGCCAATGGGGATGATGATTTCTTTTCAGGTTTTTGGACATTTCATTTATAAAATGTTCAAATTCTGTGTTTTGCTTGTATTTTTCAGCATCGCCAGCCTATGGGCTTGTTTTATGGCTTTAATCAAATGAATGATTTCCAGCTCTATTAGCTTAGTGGTAAGACCACCTCACGTTGCTTATTGAACCCTAAGAATAAGCGAAGAAAATACAAGGGTAAAATTCCCATGGTAAAGGTTTTAGCATGGTACAATGTTCAATCTGATTGTGATCATTTTATGATCAAAGGGAGCATTGTGAGAAATATAAATTGTACATGCTGTCTTTAGTTTGACATCCCGTACTTTTTGCACAGGTTTGCACGTGCACTTTATAAAGGTATATAGGTATATATAGGTATTTTATATAGGTATTTTATTTAGTTGTGTTGTCTCATGTGGTCCTGTGTTTGTCCTATGTTGTTTTTATGTAGCACCATGGTCCTAGAGGAACGTTGTCTCATTTCGCTGTGTACTGTACTAACTGTATATGGTTGAAACGACAATAAAAACCACTTGACTTGACATCTAACTCTGTCTGTATGTGTGCTAACCACAGAATCACACCACACGCATGAAGATTCCTTGACCTTAATAGATGCTGTTAGTTTCTCTTGTCTTATCCTCTTTTGGAATGGTCTGTGCCAGAACGAGCACATACTCCTTTCCTTGAGCCAAATATCTCTGTCGGACATAACAAATATCTAGGACTGTTTGACCTCATATCATTACCGTTCCCGTGCTATTCCGGTCAACATTTATTGTCCTTGGCTGTCTCGCAAGTCTTGCTGTCACTATACTATTGGCTGTTGGTTGTTCTTTGTTCTATGAAAGGTATAAATGTTATGCTTGCTGTAATAAACTTTGAGTAGATTGAACAGAAGCAACTGTGTGTTGTCGTTCTTTCTACTTCCTTCATGAAGTCTTCAGATATGCAGATTCCCGACTGCAGATTCCCGACAGCTGGGCATGCACTGAAATGGGCCGAGGAATTCTTGATGGGAGAAGTGTTTTGTGCTAAACTACAATGAGATAAGTGTTGTGTGCTAAACTACAATGAGTGTTGTGTGCTAAACTACAACGAGATCCAAGTTTTATTCCTAACAGTATTGATTTGTTTTTAAAAATAATCAATTGTTTGGGTCCAGAAGAACTATTTGTCGACTGGAGTCAAGTGGATTATTTTGATGCACACTAAATATGCATTTTGGACCATCAAAAAATGGAGTACATACAGTTTCATTGTTTAAAGGAGGAAGCCTGAAAAGAAATCCTAAAAATCTTAAATTCTGTTTTGATAAAGAAAGAAACTCCGATACATCTTGGATGGCCTGAGGGTGAGTAAATTATCAGCAAATTTTCATTTTTGAGTGAACTATTCCTTTAAAACTAGCAAAGTACACAGAGCTCGCCGTTCACGCGTCTGAACCTTGCATGGTGCCATGTGACTTCGAGTCTGTACATTTTTTATATAAAATAATATTATTTTTATTTTCATTTGTGATTTACTACTTATTAAACCAGAAGCCCTTAAGTGTGACATCATATGCCTGTCCTTGCAGTGTCTGAAATAATTTTGTACTGTATGTTCAAAGCCGAGTGTGACCATGGCCTAAGCATGATAAAATGTTGAATAAATTGGTGAATGAAATAACAAATCAAATTAGCCAAAATATTAAACAAATGAACAATGAAGCAGTAGGTGTATAGAATTTTCTTGGAGAAATTCTGAAATTCTGCTGAAATTTGCAAAGCTTTCTTTGGCATTATGAGGGAACAGATTCCATAGATTCCTTTTAATAGGTCAGATTTATAGCACTTGCATAGCACTAAACCAAGCCCATTTTAAAATTATGCTTTAAATCTTTAAAAATTTTACCATGGTCTTGCTGTTTGTTGAACCCTTCACTGCACTCTAAAGCAATTTACTGAGAGGACATCAGCAGTCCTGACCTTCAAAATTGTCATTGCATTAAGCAATTATACCAAATGCATATTTCTATGATTTCTCTCTTCTCTCCGCTCTTCTTTCTCCCTCTTGTGTTTGAGCTAGCAGTTGTTTCATTTGCACAACGTGTTAACTAATTAGATTAATTAATCAAGGTTAATTAATCCAAGAAGCAACAACTCAGCACACACACACACACACACACACACACACACACACACACACACACGTTGTGTTTCCATGTTTTATGGGGACTTTCCATAGACATAATGGTTTTTATACTGTACAAACTTTATATTCTATCCCCTAAACCTAACCCTACCCCTAAACCTAACCCTCACAGAAAACATTCTGCATTTTTACATTTTCAAAAAACATCATTTAGTATGATTTATAAGCTGTTTTCCTCATGGGGACCGACAAAATGTCCCCACAAGGTCAAAAATTTTGGGTTTTACTATTCTTATGGGGACATTTGGTCCCCACAAAGTGATAAATACACGCTCACACACACACACACACACACACACACACACACACACACACAATCGAGATGAAAGACTGTCAGACAGATGATTAGAAAAAGACAAAAAAGCTCGACGAGGAATGGGATGTTATTTCGATCCTGAGGATGCTCTGAATAAACCACAGGAAATCTGCGACAAGCTGTTCAGGTCGTGAGTGCGCTGCTTGTGTTGAGGTACTGGAAAGACATGGCATGATCGTGTGGGAGATGGAAACAAGACTGTAATTAACTGTAAACACTGAGTAGTGAACAAGACAGAATTCACCAGAGAAATTATCCTTACAAATGATCAAACAAATCACTGGATACATCTCCAAATCTTGCCTGAACATAAAGTTGTTTTTCAGTGCTTATGCTGTTTTTTTCTTGAATTTAGAGGATATAGCTTTTGCATATAGTCAGTTCGCACTCTCAGGAATATACCGTAGTTAAACCAATGCAATCATTTGAAATGTATAAAATCGTAAAACAGGAAGTTATACTGAATTCGACAGCTGAATTGCAGCATGTAACATTTTTTGTGACACAGGACAGGTATCACTCCCTCAGATTCTGTTCATATCTAGACTGGTTTCCGAAGAAAATTGCAAATTAGGGATGTTTTTTAAGACTGGATGTCAAGAACACAAAAAATAGTTCACCCAAAAATCATGTGCTCACTCTTGTGAAATAACGTATATATTGGCCAATGGCTGTCAAGCAGCAAAATGATAAAAATGCCATATATGTAACTGATCCTGGCCATCTCCCCCTCTCTCCTGTCTGCACTCTATTTTCCTATAAATGCAAAAAGCCCAAAAATAAAATAATAATAAATATGCAAATGAGATTTGGGATTATTCCATTCAAGTGTGAAATATCAGAAGAATAGAGAGGACACAAATAGGACCAAACAGCAAATTGTGAACACGTCATAACAAATTAAAAGAATTTGGCATTGTGTTTTAGTTTATATCTTCCTTATGCATCTGAAAGCTTTAGCAAACATGGCAGCACAAAGCCTTTACAACATTTCCTGTTAATAATAGTTTGCATGTCGATAAGCAGGAGATACGCCCTATTATGGTTATGATGTCACCACTGGTGTAATAACTAAGTGTAATATGCTTATTGTGTTTCATGGCAAGGATGGCATTCAGAATGCAAAAGTAGAAGGTTGGACGAAGCCTCACCCAGAAAAAGATTACTGCCAATTGACCAATCTAAAAGAAGCAATGAGCCACCCTGATGAAAAACGCATTAAACCGGATATATACCAATTTTTTTCCCTTGTGCACATGGGCTTATCTTAGTTATTCTTCAATACTGTCCTTTTTATTTTTATAAAATCCCTCAAGCAGTTGGACACAATCCCAAATGTTAATTCATGCTCTTAATACAGCTTAATTCCCTCTTTTGTGTACACAAAGAGGGAATTAAGCTGTATTAAGAGCATGAATTAACATTTGGGGTTGTGTCCAACTGCTTGAGGGATTTATATATATATATATATATATATATATATATATATATATATATATATATATTCTTTCTGCACATATGTAGCTATATATTATGTAGATTTTCCTGTAAACCTCTTTTCCCTTCTGTGGCATAGTTCTGTATTTTATCAAGTAGAGATGGGGTTGGTGGGAGACATCACCTCTCGCCATCTAGGGGTTGACTACTTGCCATCTATTTCTTTAATTTATTCTGCTCGCTTCATGTTTCCAAGTACATAAATTGACAAATAACCAATTTCCACTGATTGGGAGCCAGTGCCAAATCTGATGCTATTCTTCATGTTCCCCGTCTGTCGCTCTCGCCACGTTGTGTCGGAGAAGCGACACTAGGGGTCTCTCTTGAGCGCCGAATATGCCTCTGATCCATTGCAAAAAGGCCAATGAGAAGTTGGCAGTCAGTATTTGCATACCCCGCCCCCAGACATACGGGTATAAAGGCGAGGCAAATACTAGAGTTCATTCAGAAATTTTCTTCGGAGCCGATGGTTGTGCATGCTGTTTGCAGTGAAACACACCCGTTCCTGTATTCCTCTGACGCTACTGCATGCTGTTGGATTGAGGGCGCATTACAGCGGCGATTCTTCTCCTTGCACGGCAGTGCATATTGCCCCTGGGCGCTTCGACAGTGCAGTATAAAATACTCAGACGAGTTTTAAAAAAGAGTGATTTTCTTTAAAAGAGTGATTTTCTTTAAAAGAGCAAATACACAGCGGCGTTGAACATCCTTTTCAGGACGCGTCTTTGTAAAGATGCCTTTCTGCCCCTGTGTAGTTCCTGGATGCGGTAGAGTGCTCTCCGCTTCAGACGGCCACAGGCGTTGTCTCGTGTGGCGTGGGAGAACATGACCATGACAACGTTGCAGTCGCGGCTTGCTTACAACCGTAAGCAAGCCACTCCAGCCGCCCCTCGCATTGCTCCTTCTTCCCACAGGATTGAGGACGGTGCGAGTGGCGCTGGAAGCGATTCAGGGATGGCAGCGGGTGCGGCTCCGTCGGGTACCCCCCCTCGGACCACCCGTCCCCCAGCACCCTCGTTGACTCCAGTCCGTGCTCGAGGCAACAGCAGCTCGCCTCACAGCCAGCTTGCCTATCCTCTAGAGCCAGAGGTGGATGAGCTCGCCGCTGCATCGGAGAGCGCGGTGTCTGACGCGGATGACTCCCTTAGGCTGCTGCCTTCGGGACAGCACGCCCAAGCCGAGGCTGACGCTTAGATGTCCGACATGCTTTCCCGGGCCGCCGCCAGCGTGGGCTTGGACTGGAAACCCCCGTCCTCCCCACAGCCATCGCGGTTGGATGACTGGTTCCTGAGGTCACAGCCAAGCCCCCCCGGTCCCGTTTTTCCCGGAAGTGCACGACGGGCTGACGTCGCTGTGGAGGGCACCGTTCACCACACGACATCACAAAGCCACACGCTCATCCGCTCTCGCTACCCTTGACGGCGGAGCGCCCACGGGTACACGACGATCCCCCCAGTGGATAGGGCTGTTGCGCTCCATCTATGCCCCGGACACCCTACCACCTGGCGTGGTCGCCCTGTACTCCCTTCCAAGGCCTGTAGGACAACATCCTCACTGACAGCGAAGGCATCCATGGCCGCCAGAACTGCCGCTTCCGCTCTGCACGCCATGGCCCTCCTGCAAGTCCACCAGGCCAAGGCGCTCAAAGAACTGCACGTGGGTAGCCCTGATCCCGACGTGCTGCAGGAACTGCGCTCAGCGACCGACCTCGCCCTCAGAGCCACGAAGGTCACAGCGCAGTCACTCGGGCAGGCGATGGCCACCCTCGTGGTCCAGGAACGACACCTATGGCTGAACCTGGTCGAGATGCGTGAGACCGACAAGCTTCGCTTTCTCGACGCCCCAGTCTCCCAGTTCGGTCTCTTCGGCGACACCGTCGAGGACTTCACCCAGCAGTTCTCCGCGGTGAAGAAACAGACGGAGGCGATAACACATATCCTGCCCCGCCGCAAACCTGCCGCCCCGGGCCCTGCCCCGTCTGCTCGCTGAGGGCGTCACGCTGCGAGAAAACGACAAGCTGCTCTGCCTCAACCTGGGCCCAGCTCTCAGCCCACGCGTCGAGTGCTCCGCAGGAAGCAGACGCCCCCCATCTCACGGACCCCCTCAAAGACCCGGAAGGCTCCCAGGCGCTCCTGAGACAGACGACCCAGAGCCCAAGACATTAGCGCCGGAGATGGTAAGACCACTCTGTCCCCCGGTGGAGGGCCGGGAGTAGAATTTTCCTTTAACTTTTCTTTTGCCGCTCCCCTTAACCGGGGCAGCGGTACCCAAATTCTCAATAAAACAGCTATTTCCTTTGTCTCTGAGACATCTGGCCCGCAAATGCCGTTCTCACGGCACTCTGCCCCCAGATCTCAACAGTCCCGGCATGCTGGACGCGGCCCCAGGCCAGCCTTCAGCCCCACGACTGTTCCCCGGCTGGCCGGTTCTGACTAGTCCAGAGGACGCCACTACAGGACCTCCTCCTCAGTCACCAACCCGCCCCCTGCCACCCCCTGCCGCTTTACCGCAGTGTACGGCCAACATGCCAAATTCCTGCGCGCGGAGATCGCTACTCTTTTACTCAAGGACGCGATAGAGCCTGTCCCTCCAACCGAAATGAAGAAGGGTTTCTACAGCCCTTACTTCATTGTACACAAGAAAGAGTTTTCAATCGAGCGCTGCTCAAACTCCCGTTCAAAATGCTCACGTACAAGTGTATCTTGACAAGCATCCAGCACCTAGATTGGTTCGCAGCGGTAGACCTGAAGGACGCGTACTTCCACGTCTCAATTTTGCCGCGACACCGACCCTTTCTACTTTCTAGTTTGCGTTCGACGGCCAGGCGTTTCAGTACAAAGTCCTCCCCTTCGGCATGTCTCTGTCCCCTCGCGTCTTCACGAAAGTCGCAGAGGCAGCTCTTGCCTCGCTCCGAGAAGCCGGCATCCGCATACTCAATTACCTCGACGACTGGCTCATACTAGCCCACTCCCGAGAGTTACTATGCGCTCACAGAGACCAGGTGCTCAGGCACCTCAGCCGCCTGGGGCTTCAGGTCAACCGAGAAAAGAGCAAGCTCACCCCGGTCCAGAGCATCTCCTTTCTCGGCATGGAGTTAGACTCAGTCTCAATGTCCGCACGTCTCACCAACGAGCGTGCGCAGTCGGTGTTGAAATGCCTCGCCAAATTCAGGCCAGGCACTACGGTCCCTCTACAATTCTTCCAGAGGCTCCTGGGGCATATAGCATCCTCCGCCGCGACCACGCTGCTGGGGTTGATGCATATGAGACCAAATCAGCACTGGCTTCAGACTCGAGTCCTGAGACGAGCATGGCGCCACGGCACACACCGTGTGACAATCACCCCTGCCTGCCGAAAAATACTAAAACCCTGGACGGATCTATGCTTTCTACGGGCAGGAGTGCCCTGCAGCAGGTGTCCCGACGCATCCTGGTCACTACTGACGCCTCCAGATTGGGTTGGGGCGCCATGTGCAAAGGGCACGCAGCCGCGGGCTGTTGGAGTGGGGCCCCGCTGCGCTGGCATATCAATTGCCTAGAGTTGTTGACTGTCTTCTTTGCCCTGCGGTGGTTTCTCCCATTAATTTGAGGCAAACACGTCCTAATCAGGTCAGACAGCACCACTGCGGTAGCGTACATAAATCACCAAGGCGGCGTACACTCTTGCCACATGTCACGACTCGGCCGTCGTCTCCTCCTTTGGAGCCAGCAGCGACTCAGGTCGCTGCGTGCCTCTCACATTCCCGGCAAGCTCAATGTGGTAGCGGACGCACTGTCATGACAAAGCTTACCCAGCGGAGAGTGGAGGCTCCACCCCCAGTCAGTCCAGCTGATTTGGGAACGGTTCGGCAGAGCCCAGGTAGACCTGCTTGCCTCCCGAGAGACCTCCCACTGCCCGCTCTGGTACGGCCGAACAGAGGCTCCCCTTGGGACAGATGCGCTGGCGCACAGCTGGCCTGCGGGGCTATGCAAGTATGCATTTCCCCCAGTGAGCCTTCTTGCACAGGTGCTGTGCAAGGTCAGGGAGGGCGAGGAACAAGTGACATTAGTGGCTCCCTGCTGGCCCAACCGGGCCTGGTTCTCGGACCTCGTGCTCCTCGCGACAGCCCCTCCCTGGTGAATCCCCCTGAGGAAGGACCTTCTTTCTCAGGGGCAGGACACGCTCTGGCACGCTCGGTCCGGCAGACACTCATGTGATCCTAAGACCGCGACAGGGCTATGTGCCCAAGGTTCCTACCACGCCCTTCAGAGACCAGGTAGTGAACCTGCAAGCGCTGCTGAGGGAGGAGGCAGACCCAACCCCTTCGTTGCTGTGTCCGGTACGTGCTTTGCGTACCTACCTGGACCGCACGCAGAGCTTTAAACGCTCTGAGCAGCTTTTGTATGCTTTGGGGGACAGCGGAAAGGAAACACTGTCTATAAACAGAGGCTTTCCCACTGGGTTGTAGATGCCATTTCATTGGCTTATCACACCCAGGCCGTGCTCCCCCCTTGCGGGTCCGAGCTCACTCGACAAGGAGTGTCGCGTCCTCGTGGGCACTGGCCAAGGGTACCTCCCTGGCAGACATTTGTAGACCAGCGGGTTGGGCGACACCCAACACCTTTGCGAGATACTACAATCTCAGGGTTGAGTCAGTTTCATCCTGTGTTTTCTCAGGTCCGAGCCAGTAGAACTCGGTAACACGCTGATGGGCTGGCCGGGTGAATCGCTTGCATATACGCACTTTCCCTCGCTTGAGGTAAAACAGTGCATCTTTTTTCCCAGGAGACTCCACTCAACGCGAATCCCTGGTTGATTCCTCCCTAGCCCTCATGGGTCCGCAGTTCGGTGGAGGAACTTGCCGACCCAATCCACTGCGGGTACTCAGATCTACCCTGTACTGGAATAGGTGCTCCACAGAGTAGGGACTCCTACGCCGACTCCCCCTGTGTGTATTTTCCACGATACGGTCCCCTTACGAGCAGACCCGCATTTTCCTTGGGTAAGTTTCGGCTGCCCCCAGGTTGCCGTGTGTAACAACTCCACCCTCGCTGAGGCTGGATCTGCCACCGCGCCACTTCCACGTGTCGCCTAAAAACACATGTGATGTATTCACCACCGTACCTCCCCAGTTGGGCAGGGGTGGTCTCCGCAGGGTCTTTTCCCCCCTGGAAGAATTGGAATTGGGTAAGACCCCCTTCCCTCAGTGCGTGTAAGGGCCCCGGCTGTCTATTGCTCTATGCAAGAAACATAGAGAGAAAAGATGCCCAGCCATGCTTGGCCCGTTCCCAGGTTGACAAGCGTTGCCTTGTTCCCCTGCCTAGGGTAACCATAAGGATTCCGATGACTTTTCTGGGGCATTGGGGAAGGGTATGTGCAGTCTGACACAGCTGGTCGTATGGCATGTAACAAATACCTGCCCGCTCCTGTGTCAGCAGAACACGTACATGGCTCAGCGCATGGCGGATTTAAATTGGACCCCCAGTGTCGCTTCTCCGACACAACGTGGAGAGAGCGACAAACGGGGAACGTCTAGGTTACGGATGTAACCTCCATTCCCAGATGGAGGGAACGAGACGTTGTGTCGGAGAAGCGACACTAGGGGTCTCTCTTGAGCGCTGAATATGCCTCTGATCCAGGCTGAGCCGAACCGCTGTAGTGGCCAGAACCATTTCCGGCTCCTCAGAAAATTCCTGAATGAACTCTAGTATTTGCCTCGCCTTTATACCCATATGTCCGGGCGCGGGGTATGCAAATACTGACTGCCAACTTCTCATTGGCCTTTTTTCAATGGATCAGAGGCATATTCGGCGCTCAAGAGAGACCCCTAGTGTCGCTTCTCCGACACAACGTCTCGTTCCCTCCATCAGGGAACGGAGGTTACATCCGTAACCTAGACGTTTTCACTGAAGAAGAGATGGATCAGTGTTGGAAAAATTGTCTCTGCACCTGGCCCTAAACCTACTGTCCTCGAATCAGCAACTGCTGGCGTGTCCAGGGGGCAGGATAATTTCCTCAGGATGAAAACAACAACTCTGTCTGGCTTGACTGGCCAAAACTAGATCACCCCCTTTATAATAAAAAAAACTGTGTGCATTTGAAGCTCCTGATGCAATGTGTTGTATGTAATGCAACAAACCCCACTCTATTCAGCATTTTTATGCTTCCCCTCAGGCAGATTAATGGAAGTATGGCCTTGGTTATCACTGCTATGCTGATATACACAAATCTACATCAGTATTGGCCCTGATATTAACTGCAATTTAACTGTGCTGACGAAGTGTCTGCATGAAATAAGTACCTTGATGCAGCATCATTTTCAGAAGCTGAACTGTTCTCAGTTCTCAGAAGGTGGCTCTCTCCTCCCAAGTGTGGAACCTGGGTGTCTTTTTTGATGTACACATTAAAAATATTTCCAAAACAGCCTTTTTTCACCTTTATCACACTATATTGCCCAGCTTTGGCCCTTCCTCTCTCTGGCTGATGCAGAAAATCTTATCCATGCCTTTATCACCTCTAGGCTGGATTACTGCAATGCCCTCTTTTCTGGCCTACCAGCAAAAACCATAAATAGGCTTCAGTATATTCAGAACTCTTCTGCTCATGTTCTTACACATACCTCACCATGTCTACACATTACCCCTGTGCTCTCGCAGTTGCACTGGCTTCCCATTCATGCTCGTATTGATTTTAAAACTCTAATTTTAACTTATAAAGCAGTTCATGGTATTGCACCAGAATATCTTTGCAGTCTTGTTGCGCCCTACACTCCCTCAAGTTCTCTTCGTTCTGCCAATTCATTTGCACTTCAGCACCCCTCCTGCAAACTGAAATCTATGGGAGAAAGAGGTTTCTCTTTCAAAGGCCCTAAGCTATGGAATGCTCTTCCTCTTACTATTAGAAATGCCCCAACCTTGGATTGATTTAAGAAGTTACTTAAGACTCATTTATATAAGGTAGTCTTTTAATATTTATTAATATTAGTTTTATGTGTGGTTGCTGCTGTATGTTACTAATTTTGTGTTTAGTCTTTTTAAATTTGTTGTTATGGTGGTTGCTGTTGTATGTTATGTGTTTATTCAATCTTGTAGCGCTTTGAGTGCAAGAAAAGCGCATTATAAATAAAAGGTATTTTTATTATTATTAAACATTCTGTTGGTGTACACTGTGTTTATATTCTTACACATACATATATATATATATATATATATATATATTATACACACACACACACACACAGATCAGTCGCAGAATTAAAACCACCTGCCTAATATTGTCAGGTCTAGATGTGTTTTTGGTCATGTTTTGTTTTCTGATCTTTTAATTTGAAAAGATTTGTTCCCGTTTCCTGGTCATGTAATGTCCTGTTTTCCCTCCATGTTTATGTGCCTTGTTTTCATTGGTCCTTAGTCTTGTTATTGGTTCTTTCATGTAATTGGTTTATGCTTATTGTCTTTTTATCTTGTTTAGAGTTCTGTTTGTTCATTGGCTTATGTTTCCCCATGTCCATGTATTTAAGCCCTCATGTTGCCATTGTCCAATGTTGAGTATTGTTTATTGTACTCATGTCATGTTTAGTTTCAAGTTTATGTCTAGTTTAGTTTGTGTCAAGTTCACACGTATAGTTAAGGTTTTTGGTTTTGCACGTCTTCAAATAAAACTGCACTTGGGATCATCACACTTCGTCTTCATCTGCTCCTGTGTCCTGCCACATACAATACATTACAAATATTGTGTAGCTCCCCCTCATGAGCACCAACCTGCATCTCAGAATAGCATTCTGCTATTAGCATATGCTATTCTTCTCACCACAATTGTACAGAGCGGTTATCTGTGTTACCGTAGACTTTGTCAGTTCGAACTGAAAATCCCAGGAGATCAGCAGTTACAGAAATACTCAAACCAGCCCATCTGGCACAAACATTCATACATGTGATTTGCATGATGATCAGCCAATCAAGTGACAGCAGTGCAGTGTATAAAATTATGCAGACACGGGTCAGCAGCTTCAGTTAATGTTCACATCAACCATCAGAATGGGGAAAAATGTGATCTCAGTGATTTTGACCGTGACATGATTGTTGGTGCCAGATGGGCTGGCCTGAGTATTTCTGTAACTGCTGATCTCCTGGGATTTTCATGCATAACAGTCTCTAGAGTTTACCCAGAATGGTGCCAAAAACACAAAACTTCCAGTGAGTGGCAGTTCTGCAGACGTAAAACACCTTGTTGATGAGAGATCAATGGAGAATGGCCAGACTGGTTTGAACTGACAGAAAGGCTACGGTAACTCATATAACCACTCTGTACAATTGTAGTGAGAACAATAGCATCTTAGAGTGCACAACATGCCGAATTTGAGGCAGATGGGCTACAACAGCACATGACCATGTCAGGCACTTTATTAGGACCATTGAGTTCCTAATAATGTACTCAGTGAGTGTATATGCATAAGCATACACTTATACATGTAACTTATACAGAGTGCAATTAATACATCAATTATGAGAAGAATGTCGAGACTTGAAAATAAATGATCACATTCCTTCAAGAATGTTATAAAAGGGTTCCATATTTTGTTAAACTTCGCAGCTTTGACCTTAACAATATATGTAATCTTTTCTTTAGAAAAAAAAACAGACAACTCCTGTATCCATTGCTTCATATAGGGCAATCCACACTTTTCCAGTGTCTAACAATTATAAGTTTTGCTTGTAACTGTGACAGGGAGGAGGGTGGGGGCGGGTAGTGATGCTACACACCCGGCCCCTAATCAGGCTAATCAAGCCTCAGAGAGGGATAAGGGCTGACTGGTCACTGCAGTGTGACAGAGAGAGAGATTTACAGGCAGCTGTCCGACACCTTTTTGTGTTTGTCTTTTTGTTTCAGTTTTATATAAAAATTATTATTTATATTGTCAAGCCGGTTCTCGCTTCCTCCTTTAGCATTAATCCCTTTACAGTAATAAACAAAATATTAACAGTTTCTTTCTAAAGCCAGTTAGAGAAACTATTACAGAAAAAAAAGAAATTAGGGCCCAAGCGCTGAATGTGTGGAGACCCTATTGTTCTTCTAAAGATTATTATTAGGGCCCAACCACTAAGGATTATTATTTTAATTAGATTTTTTTCAAGGTTTCAGGGGCTTTTGGGGCACTTAACATGCTCAAAAACTCTTTTTGCACACGTGTCAGAGTTGTTGGTAATTAGGGCTTGACAAAAGTTCATAGAGGGCTCTGTAGCACTACCTAGAAGATGGGCAATAACCATTAAGTGTTATTTAACGGGTTTATAAGTAAAACATTGAAATCCCTTTCGGTTTCCCTTCAAGTTGCCTGAAGTGCCTTTACAAGCGAGGTTAGAGTTAAGGTTTTAACGTATTTCCTACTGAAACAGTCAAATTGACTTAAGGGCATTCTTAAGGTAAAATCCAGACTTGAACCTGATAGAACATCTCTGGAGAGATCTGAAAATGGCTGTGCACCGACGCTCCCCATCCAACCTGATGGAGCTTGAGAGGTCCTGCAAAGAAGAATGGGAGAAACTGCCCAAAAATAGGTGTGCCAAGATTGTAGCATCATACTCAAAAATAATTGAGGCTGTAATTGGTGCCAAAGGTGCCAAGAATTGAGCAAAGGCTGTGAATACTTATGTACATGTGAGTTTTTTCATTTTTTACTTTTAATAAATTTGCAAAGATTTCAAGCAAACTTATTTCACATTGTCATTATGGGGTGTCGTTTGTAGAATTTTGAGGAAAATAATGAATTTAATCAATTTAAATTGCTGTGAATACTTTCCTGATGCACTGTATATGTCAGCGTCCGAATTAATTACTGCTGAGATATAGTGCACTCACTGTCATTCACTATATAGGAAATCATGAATGAGTGAACAATTTCCGATAGATTTTGATTACATAAAAATTATTTACTATCAATATGTTTTGAAATTAGACATTTTTGATACAAGTTAACATACAAATAGGGGATCAGTTTGGTTTCTTTCCCCATTTACCCCCTATTTTCGATGTTTTGGATAAAATGTTTTAGTTTGATAATGATTTTCATTAGTGGACCCTCATGTAAGGCTCGTTTGAGATGCCAAATGCCTCTCATTGAAAGTAGACGATTGCAGGCTGGTGCAGTCTGGGGAGGAGTGAAATAAGAGCTGTCAAGTTGGACAGTTCTCACTTCTCATAGTGGATCAGCCATTACGAGATCAAAGGCAGATATTGCGTGATTCATGTCCAAGTGCTTTGATGTTAATTAAGTGTAAGCTATTTAAATTCTGTTGCTTTTAAATGAAAATAAATATTATGAACAAAACACTCAATGTACCTGTTTTTAACTCCCCCATAAGACTTGTCTTTCCATACATTTTTAGTTTAATAAAGACACGTATTTAAGATATTTCAGAAATAAATACCAATCACATACCATACAGAGTTTGCACTGTCAGAATGTTGGGAATATCCACATAAGTTATACACATAAAAAACATTATATTAGAGATAAAAAATAAAACATTTTAAAATAGAACAAAACATCACGTTTTTTCAAGCCAATGAGCATTAAGCTGTGTCTTCAGCAAGTCATTATTTACCATCGTGCTTGCAGTTCGTGCATCTGGAAAAAAGCAACTCTGCTTCCTGCCTGCTTGAGCAGAACTTGCAATCTCAAACAAGCCTAATGAAATGCATGCTGTTTTTCTTCAATCATTGGATTGGATCATAAGCAGAGAACATGAAACATAATTAGTCTAATGTCGCTCACATGTTGCATGTTTTAAAAATGCACTCTTAACATTTTAAAATGTTTTTCACTGTAATGTTCTAATTGTAAAATAGACTGCAGAAGATGAAAGTTGAGTTTTTAAGCTTTAATTGATTCCAAATATGTAAACATTGAGGTTTTTGATATAAATCAAAGCATTTGTTTTTTAGCCACACTCAAACAGCCCTGCTGTTGGTCAGTTACAGTATGATCAGTAAGACGGCCTCTGTAGCACCCCCATTTTCAACTACAGTCACAACAATTGGTACATTTATAGTTCTCATCAATCTGGTCAACTTTCATTATAATAGTCATTAGTTCCACCCAACAGGAAGTCTGACATTTTAAATGTTTTTAATATTGCCGTTTTAAAGTTTAATATTGAACTTTTAAATACTCTTTCTAGGGGATTTATGAGACTGTCACCACATTTTGACAACATTATGCCAAGACATTGAAGATGCTAAATTGTGAACAGATTTTTGATATATTGAACAGTGTTGCCATGGTGAGGCATTAAATTAATGGTGAAAATGGGAAACAGAAAGTATCTTATATCTTCTGTATGCAATTTGTGGTTCAGATCAAAATTGAGATGTATGTTTAGTCTAATCACATGGATGTTACTATTTTTGGACATGGTCATAGCACCACCAACTGGCAGCAGGAAGAGTGACTTACAACAGACTTTAAAATTGTCCTCTTATATTTATCCAAATTGCTTGAAAATTGTTTAGAATGTCAAATGCCAAATGCATGTGTACACCTTGCATTTTTTTCTGAAAACCACCAGGTGGAAATGGACCCATGGTGCTTGGGTCCATCATCGCTGGACCCATCATCGCTGGCCCTATTGTTCTTCCAAGGATTATTCTTCTTTTCAAGATTTTCTGTACTTTTGGAGTACTTAACATGCGTGAAAACTCTTGAAAGTTTGAAAACACATCAGAGTCGCCAGCCAAAAAGGAAGTGTCTTCTATGTGCATCTTGTGATTTACATCAAAACTAAGCTTTATGTTTGGCCTTGCGGACTGATCACATTGATGTGGCTATTGTGGGTCATATTCGTAGAGCCGCCAACTTTTGGAAGGAAGTGTGGCACGATTAACAGACTTTGAAATATCCCTTTTATGTTTACCTGAATTGCTTCAATTTTGTTATAATGTCAAGACAGTGCAAATTTAGGGGTCAGATTTTTCTACGGTCACAAAACTGGCCACATATATTGCCCTCATCAAGCCGGACAACTTTCAAAATTACAGTCATTAGCTCAGCCCAACAGGAAGTTGGCCATTTTGTATTGAATGTAAATATTTTGAAAATTGCAGGCCCTGAACTTTTGAATACTCCTCCTAGGGGATTCATGTGACTGGCATCAAACTTAGGCAATATTATGCCAAGAAATTAAAGATGTTAAATTGTGAACAGATCTTTGATATATTGAACAGTGTTGCCATGGCTCTGCAATAAATTAAGGGCATAAATATGAAACAGGAAGTTCTTTACATCTTCTGCATGCATTGTATAATTTGGTAATTGGGGCAGATCACATTTATGCGGCTATTATGGGTCACAGTCATAGCGCCACCAACTGGCACCAGGAAGTAAGGCAATTTTAGCAGGCTTTGAAATAGCCCTCTTGTGGTTTCATTTATTGCTTCAAAATTATTTAGAATAATGTCACGTCACTGCTGATGTCAAATTGTAAAGGGATATTTGATGTCTTAAATAAGGTAGTTTATGGTGCAAGTGAAAGAAGTTTTTAAAGTGAAATAATAAAGCTATAGAAGTCTGTTTATTGTAATGAAAATGTGCTGCACAAACTTTTGAGAGCGGTCGACTCTGTCCCCCAGACTCTGAATGAATAAGGAGTAATACACTGATGCCTCATGGCCTTTTCCAAAAGCAGAAATCACCTCTCCTAGAGTATCTGCTGCTTTGGGGGTGTATGCTACTCCCAAAAATAGTACAGAGCAAGTGGCATAGCAGAAGATTTTTGTTCAACAAAAATGGAACTTACTAATGTGTAGTTTGAGGTTTAGCCATAGGCTCGAGGCAACATTTAGATAAATATCTGAATTAAACACAATTTTGTCCATCCTGAGTGCAAATGAGAAATAACGTGGTGTGATTTAACTTCTCTGGTTAGATTAATGGAAAGGCATTGAAATGGCAAAATGGGGGCAAGAACTTCTTGTTTAATGCAGAAACAGGGAGGGGCTCTTTCAGGTGGAAGTGACCAATGAGCCAAATGTCTGAGACCGAACGCATAATAATAAAACAGAATCTTGGGTAGGCCTAGCCCACCCTTATCAATCGGCCTATGAAGCTTATTCAAATGTTTGGGCCGCTAACCACTCCAAATAAAAGACTTCGTAATTAAATGTAATGAACCCCACCTGTCTACATCGCTCGAAAACCTTTTTATTAAACGAAAATTAATTCAAAATTAATTCTAACAAAATCAGACAAATTTGTTGGGAAAAAAATACCAAAATACCTAATGCCCTGTTTGGGCCACTGGAAGGCACCAGGCTGAAAGGCTGTTACTGGACTGTATGCTTTCACAGCCAAAGCTTTAGATTTATACCAGTTGACTTTGTATCCTAAGAAATTAGAAAAGGAATTAATAATTCTGTGAAGGCGAGGCATAGATCTAGTAGGTTCAGAGACAAATAATCATCTGCATAAAGCAGAAGCTTATGCGCCATGTCTCCCACACCACCCCTGGAAAATTATCCTCTTTTCTTATCGCGAATGCTAATTTTTTCAGGGCAAGACAGAACAATAATGGGGAAAGAGGGCAAACCCTGCTTGGTGCTCCTATCCAGAGTAAAATAATCTGAATAATCTGAGTAAAATAATTGTTTGTACCACTTCTACAGGGTGTCTATAAAGTAACTTCATCAAACCAATAAACCTATACATTTCCAAAATCTTAAAAAGATAATCCTATTCTACCATTTCAAATGCCTTTTTGGCGACAAGTGAGATGGCAGTGACCGGAGATGATCATTTGCTACTGACCACATGATATTGATGAGATGCCTAATGTTATCAGAAGAGCTGCAGCCCAGAATAAACCCCACCTGATCTATATGTATAAGTGATGTCATAACTTTACTTAATCAGTTAGCCAGAATTTTTTACAAAATGTTTATATCTAACTTGATCAGGGAAATTGGACAGTAACTTTTACACTCACTTGGATCTTTGTACTTTTTAAGAATCAGATTGATCCAGACTTGTGTCATGGTTGGCAGAATCTTCCCATTCTTTAATGATTCTGTATAAACTTCAAACAAAAGTGGAGCCAGTTCTGTAGCATAAGATTTGAAAAACTCAGTGGCAAAGCCATCAGGCCCCAGAGACTTGTCTGTAGGCAGGGCCTTAATTACCTCATCAAGCTCCTCCAAGGTTATCTTAGAATCAAGAGAATTTTTTTGCTCAGTCGTCAGTTTAAGGAATTCTAATTGTTCAACAAAATTTAGAATATCTTCATCAGTATATGTTACAGGTACCGGCTGGTATCATGTAAACGGCTTATATGCTCTCGCTCTGAAACAGGAGAAATAAATGAGACAGGGCAAAGTCTGCGTCCGTCTTTCATCTCGCTCAGCAGAAAGAGAGCCAAGAGGATTTATTACACAATCACAATTAAAATCCTACTTGGTTACCAACACACAATGTTTTCTCATGAAATAGACAGTTTCAAAAATAAAATACAATGTCTTTTTTTCATCTTTCAGCAATTACTGAGATATAAATTGTGTATGATCAAATAAATCAAAATGACAAAAACCTCTGTTACCTTGTAAGTTGTCTCTTTCCAACTTAATATAAAACCTAGCTTATGTTATCACTTGCATATAATTCCTAAATGCCTTTTCAACTAGCATCATTTTTTACTCTTCCACAATGCATGAGCTGACAGACTTCTACCTTGTTTTTAAAACCACTTTTAGAATATAAAACGTTTGGTTTTAACACTAGCTTTTCACACATTACACAATCTCATACATTTCCAAACTATCTAACTTTACAAAAATGTTCAAAGAACTAAAAATAAAACTCCGTTCGATGTGACTTTGGTAATCACAGATGACGTCACCGGGCGCGAACATACAAACACTGCTGTAACGTTATATCCATATATGTCCACATTTTCATAACACAGCCCTGTTACATGGCCCTTCAAACATTCAGGGACATGTAAACATATTAGATTTCAGTTATTTAACTTAATTTACAAATCTACCAACCTGAAACAGGAGAAATAAATGAGACAGGGCAAAGTCTGCGTCCATCTTTCATCTCGCTCAGCAGAAAGAGAAAGATCGCAAAGCGGGACAAACTGACGTAACGCTCGGAAACACAATAAGCGCTACACTGCCCACTGCTGACCGAACTCCAAAATTACTCCTGCCCTTTATATAAAATATATTAGTGCAAATGAATGGTAGAAACAGGTTAATTACCCCTGCACAAAATTCAAAAACATTTCTTTATAAAATTACAAAAAAATCTACCACAAATGTGATAACAATTTACTGGGCATCACACACTCCCTGACAAAAAAAAATGGCTTCTGACATTTCCAAAAATCTTTATCTCTAAACTGTTTAACCATTTTAACTCTTAACTTTGATTCTCAAATATCTATTCAATGAACAAGCATAGTAGGTGGAATGTATGTGGCTGGAGCTTGGTAAGGATATGGTAAGTATGGTGTCTGAGGGTAATGGAGTGGATACTGGATATGGAATACAATAAGGCGGTATGTATGGAAAGAGTGAGTGTGCAGGTGTAGTGTGATGAGATGCTTCTATGACAGGTACATACGGTGTTGTGTAACCAGTCATTGAATTAACTGTGGCGTGTGTCTGAACTGATGGTTCACCTAATGACTCATATGTGAGGAAACGGCGTGCCCTTCTCTCATGAGCTGACCTTCTAATGTCTGACTGAGTGTTTTCTACAGGAGGGGTCAAAGGTCGAACTTCTGAGTCAGAGTCTTGGTGCCCATTGTTTTCTTCTTCCTCCACAGGTTCAATGCATAAAGGTAGGTTTTCATCACCGTTGTGTCTTGTCTCAATAGGGTTTGGTAAGTGTTCAGGTACCGTATGACTTTCTCTTCTTACAGGTGTTGGTCCTGACCCCCGAATCTCTGGATAGCTGGTTAGTTGCTCCTGGTAGATATCAGGCCTTTCCTCTGTCCTTACGACTGGTCTCCTTAACCAGTATCCCGAGCCAGAATCATCATCTGAATCATTTTCACTATCCTCACTCGTGTCTGCCTGTCTTTGAGTGTCTGTAATTCTGTCTTGGTTTTGTCTGTTATGTGTTTTCTTCTCAGGGATAGGTCTGGTGTCAGATGGAAAAACATCGACAGGTAAGTCGTTCACCAGCAACAGGTGGTGCACAGGTGCAGTGTCCTGCTCTTCTGTTTGTTTCCAGTTTCAGGGCAGACAACGTACACTGGGTTCTCGCCAAGTTGACGTTCGACTATGTATATAGTCTTCTCCCAGTACGCCCTTAGTTTCCCTGGTCCTCCACGTTCGCTAAGGTTCCGGACCAGAACTCTGTCCCCTGGTTGCAGTACCACCCCTCTTGTCTTCTTGCCATACGTCACTTTTCCCCTGGCACTGGACTTTCTACTATTCTCGCTAGCAATGCGGTAGGCTTCTGTCATCTTTTCAGCCCATTTCTCTGCAAATCCTCTAGGTGAGTATGGTTCCCTTTCTCCATCCAATCCAAACAGAAAGTCGATCGGGAGATGTGGGTGAAGGCCATAGAGGAGGAAATACGGTGAGTAGCCCGTGGATTCATGTCTGGTGCAATTGTATGCGTGTATAACATGCGGGAGGTGGTCCTTCCACCGTAGTTTCTCACTGTCAGTCAATGTTCTCAACATCTGGAGGTTGGTGCGGTTCAACCGCTCGGCTGGGTTGCCTTGTGGGTGGTAGGGTGACGTCCGCGAGTGGCCAACCCCTGCCAACCGCTGTAATGATCGGAATAGCTTGTTCTCAAATTCACGACCCTGGTCATGATGTAGTTTGGATGGATATCCCAACCGGGTATGAAATCATTGAAGATGCGCTCAGCAGCTGTTTTCCGCTCTTGTTCTTCGTGGGGTATGCCTGAGCAAATCTAGTGAAGTGGTCAATTACTACTAGGATATATTCATATCCTCCACAACTGGTTTCCAGATGCAAGTAATCAATACACACAAGCTCTAAAGGGAAATTAGATGTGATACTGCCCATAGGAGCTCGAGTGTGTGTTGTGGGTTTCTTAGATCTGATACAGGGACATTTTCGGGTGACATGGTCTTCAATTTCTTTCAGCCATAAAGGGCCAGTAAAACCTTTCCGAGCAAGATGGAGTACTCTTTCTGTGCCTACATGACCCATCTCATTGTGTAGGTACTTCAGAGCTATTGACCTGTGTTTCAGAGGGAGGACTAACTGCTTGCGCTGGGTCGTCCTTCTGTACAGGAGTCCGTCTTCAAGGTGCAACTTACTCCACTCATGCAGCAGCTTTCGGGTGGCTCCACTTACAGTTTGGCGTATGTCATCCGTCAGTTTTGTGTTTGACTCCTTTAACTCAATAACCTTGCCTATTGCTTGATCCTCTCTTTGAGCTTTTACAAGATCATCATGGCTGATGGTTGGCAGGTGACAATGAGGTTGCGGAGGAGGTTCCAGGGAACGCATGTTAAGTGCTGCAACCCAGGCCACATCCTTCCGTGCTGCTGCCTGACTCCCATCCCATGTAGCACGTACTGCCTCGTTCGAGAACTCCTCCGTACAAACCACCTCATATTTCCCCATGTCCAACGGGAGCCAAGACAGTGTGTCTGCATCTCCATTTGATTTTCCAGGCCTATACCTGATGTCGAACCGGAAGTCTGAGAGTTCTCCCACCCACCGATGACCAACAGCGTTGAGTTTTCCTGTACTCATGATATAGGTCAGGGGGTTGTTGTCCGTGTACACAGTGAAATGGGGAGCGTAGTACAGGTAGTCCCGGAACTTTTCACACACAGCCCATTTCAGTGCGAGGAACTCCAGTTTTCCACTGTGCAGGTGATAATTACGTTCAGCCGGTGTCAACGTTCTCGAGCCATAGCCAGTGACTCTCAGCTTTCCATTCTGGCGCTGATAGAGGACAGCCCCCAGGCCCTGGTCTGAGGCATCTGTATGCAGCGTGAAAGGTAGGTTGAAGTCAGGATAGGCTAAAACAGGTGGAGTTATAAGAAGATCTACCAGTTGTTCTAAGGCTTCCTGATGTTGAGGAGTCCAGTCAACAGGCTCTCGGGAAGGCAGCTGTGGGCGTTTGGTGGTTTTCCCACGTTCTGGAATCTGGGCTTTCCCTGGCTTGATTTGGAGCAACTCATAGATTGACTTTGCGATCCTGGAAAAATCCTGGATGTAAGAGCGATAATATCCTAAGAAACCAGTCAGTTTCCTTACCTCACCAACTGTCTGTGGTGTCTTGTTTGTCAAGGTTTTGACTGCCTCAAAGTCCCTTGGGTCTATCTTTACACCATCAGCTGACACAAGGCGCCCGACGTACCTGACTTCTTGTCTGAACAGTTCACATTTTTCAGGCCTCAGTTTTACTCCGTGCTGTTGAAAAGCCTGGAGCACTTTACGGAGAGCCTCCACATGCTCATCGAATGTTCTAGCATAACAGAGCACGTCATCCAGATATGGGATGCAGCATTCATCCCTGAGTGTGCCTAGCACCTCCTCCATGCTCCGCTGGAATGCTGCTGGGGCGTTTGAGATTCCGAATGGGATACGGACCCACTCGTAGAGGCCCCACGGGGTGATGAAGGCAGTCAAGTGACGTGAACCCTCGGCGATGAAACCCTGATGGTAAGCTTTTCCCTGGTCGAGGATGCTAAACCAGGTATAGCCCCCCAGTGTATCTGTCAGGTCTTGTATTCTGGGCAGCGGATGTCGATCAGGTACAGTCTTTTTGTTCAGGAGGCGATAGTCAATACGAAGCCGTAGGCTGCCATCTTTCTTCCTAACACAGACAACTGGGGCAGCATATGGGGACTTGGACTTAACTATCCAACCTTTCATCAGCAACTCCTGCACGTATCCCTTTACCTCTTTAAACAGTGGCTTCGGGACTGCTGAGTATGCTCTCTGCACAGGAATTTCATCTGTGAGGGTGATCGACATTTGTAGGCTTGGTAAACATCCAATATCACTGCTGTCACGTGCGAAAGCTCCGGCTTCTTCACACAGCATTTTGTTGACTTTTTCCCTTTGCGTCCCATCAAGGTGACTGAGGTCGATGGAAGGTTGCCATGGCGTTGGAGGGGCATTCACAGGTGTTGATACAGTACTGTTAACAATCACTGTGGGCTTGGGTGTTTCAGGTGAGTCTGTGGCGATCACTTTTTTAACACCGTGGATGCTGCCAAGTGCTGTCTTTCTCGGCAGAGTTACTGTATGTTTAGTGTTGTTACCCACAGGTACAGCTACATAGGGTTTTCTTGGATTTTGTACCTCCAACAGACCTTCACCCACGTCCAGTTCTGTCAACTGCACATTGTTGTCATCAGGCTCAAATAGGATGACTGTGTCCGATGTACTCATGTGAGGAGGAATTTGACACTTGACCCAGGCTACCTGACCTGCTGGGACAACAATGTCCTGTATGCCTGTCCGTAAGCGTCCGCACAGTACAGCGGGTTTGCTGGCTTGGATGAAGCTCACCATTAGCTCTGCCTTCTCTGCTGGTATACACAAGGCATTACAGAGTAGGACGACGAGGGTTGAAATCAGCCTTTCAGGTTGTTCTTCTATTATCTCTTCCAGCACGTTGAAACCCAGCAGTGGTCTCTCCAGAACAAGACTGCTGACAAGAAAAGGCACAGTGATTGACAGATTAGGGTCCTCATTCCCCATCAAATTGACTGTAAGGGCAACCCAGCCATCAAATGGGAGGACATCACCGTTTACTGCATACACCCTTAACTCGTCTTCTTCACCAATAATGTCACTGAGGGGCCTTACAGGAGTGTCAGGTAAATATCTACTCTTCCAGTCTCTATCAATCATGCTTACTTGAGCACCAGTGTCTAGCAGAGCACTGACCGCTAATCCATTTAGGTTACATTGGGTGAGAGCCCTCCTTCCATTGAGTTTGGCTAGGCGTTCCCTTTTGCTGTGAGGTAAGTCCTGAGTGAATGGATTGGTTGTCTTGTTTGGTTGTTTCTGTTTCTTTTCCGTGATTCTATCTTTTGTGTGAGTGTTTGAGTCTTTTGCCAGTCTTTCATTTTCAGATTGAACAGTATGACAAGTGTCAGGTTGGGACGATCGCTGAGACCGGTCACTGTTTGTCCCTCGGCAGGGACCGGCTCCAGTTTCCCTGACGTGTTGGTCTCTTTAGACAGCCCACTGCCCGGTGGCCTTCTTCACCACAGTGGAAACAGTGAGGACAGTCGGGACGATTTTGCTCCACACACTTGTCACAGCCATATGGTTTCTCTCTCCTGCGGTCTCCTCTGCCTTTCCCATTGTGGTTGAACTGTCCTGCCACCTGTGTCTGCATTGACTGTCTCATGAGCTCAACCATACTTGTAAGCTGTTCAAGTTTTTCCATTAACTGCTGGATCGTATCTGTTTTTGGTACCTTCTCCTTTACACTAGGACACTGTGCAGCGTTGACTTCAGACTGAACACTGTGCACATTTGTTGGTCTTTGGCGGGTGGCTGGACCTAGCCTTCGCTGCCTTTCGCTTTCATCGCACATTATTTTCTTCATCTGTTTCAGGATTGCCTCATCCGATACTCCGGTGTCCCCAAGCAATGACTTCAGCTCTCTGCGGACATCATCATGTTTATGACCTAGGCCCTGATACACGGTATGAAGAAACACATCCTGCACTGTACTTGCACTGTACATGACACCTGTGTCAGCATGTTTAGAAGCTAGCATGATCTTCTGTTTAAGTCCAATGACTCTGTATAGGAACTGTTGGGGTGTCTCACTGTCTTTTTGTTTGGTGCACATGAGCTCCTGGAACAGCTCGGTGTTGCTTTGCTCACCCAGGTGAGAATGGAGAAAGGCTTTCAGTTCTTCGACAGTCAGATCATCCTTATTCATCAACATGTCTTTAAAGGTTCCTGGCTTGATGACTTTGAGGACAGCTCTTACAACCTCTGCATCACTGAACTGCTCCTTCAATCCGTCTTCCATCTGCCGACAGACACTGTTATAGCTGAGATCTGACCCCTGGTCCCCAATCTGACCCCCCTGAATCTTCAATTCCCTGCGATGAAGGTAAGACAACTCTCTTAAGGAGAGCAACTTGTCATGTGTTAATGGTGTCGAGTTTTCACTTAAACCTCTGGGGCCTGCTACATTACTACTCTGTGAGGTGAGTCCTATCTTTACAGATGACTGAGGTACAGACCGTGGAGGGGGTGTGTGTTTGCACTGCATAATTTTCTGACTCAGCTCCTCATAACTAGTAAGTAGTTTCTGCAGCTCTGTGTCATGTGTGTCACTAGCCGTAGAAAGTGCCATGTGGGTTGCACTAGCAATCCCAAAATCAGTAGCATCACTATCGTCAGCTGGGTTAACATTATCATTAGAATGACTTACATCCCCACTGCCTGATACATCAATTGCTACAGCAACTTGTGAAGCATGACCCTGAATGAATGTGTCGATTACCTCCTTTAAGTTTAATAAATGTGCCATCCCAGAATCCTCTAATTCTAGTAAAAGCCCACTGAACATGAAACTGCAAATGTACTCAAAACAACCCTCCTCGTCTTTAGGATTGACGCGAGACTCATCTGTTCCTGGCACTGCACCCACTGACTTGGCAATCTGGAACAGTTCATCTACGGAAAGAGTGAGCAGGGTCTTTTTGATGTCCCACACCAACCTTTTCCTCTCATTATCCGCCATAACTGCTTCCCGATTCCACGCACTTGGTCACCAAAGTCCAGGATTACAATTCACGCGCTGTTCTTGACGAGTAGTGATTTCAGCACTGCACAGTTACCATTCGTTGTTCATAACCGGTAACCTCCTCATTAGTAGACAGGATCGGTGTTATTTGGAGATTTCTTTCACTGGCTGCAGCTCGCTGGTTGCATCAGGTCACCTTTTGGTCCGAGGTTGCAGTATCACTGGATCAGCTTCCGGCCACCAGGTGGGAGTGATCCTGGACGAGCCCCCAATAAACTGTTACAGGTACCGGCTGGTATCATGTAAACGGCTTATATGCTCTCGCTCTGAAACAGGAGAAATAAATGAGACAGGGCAAAGTCTGCGTCCGTGTTTCATCTCGCTCAGCAGAAAGAGAGCCAAGAGGATTTATTACACAATCACAATTAAAATCCTACTTGGTTACCAACACACAATGTTTTCTCATGAAATAGACAGTTTCAAAAATAAAATACAATGTCTTTTTTCATCTTTCAGCAATTACTGAGATATAAATTGTGTATGATCAAATAAATCAAAATGACAAAAACCTCTGTTACCTTGTAAGTTGTCTCTTTCCAACTTAATATAAAACCTAGCTTATGTTATCACTTGCATATAATTCCTAAATGCCTTTTCAACTAGCATCATTTTTTACTCTTCCACAATGCATGAGCTGACAGACTTCTACCTTGTTTTTAAAACCACTTTTAGAATATAAAACGTTTGGTTTTAACACTAGCTTTTCACACATTACACAATCTCATACATTTCCAAACTATCTAACTTTACAAAAATGTTCAAAGAACTAAAAATAAAACTCCGTTCGACGTGACTTTGGTAATCACAGATGACGTCACCGGGCGCGAACATACAAACACTGCTGTAACGTTATATCCATATATGTCCACATTTTCATAACACAGCCCTGTTACATGGCCCTTCAAACATTCAGCGACATGTAAACATATTAGATTTCAGTTATTTAACTTAATTTACAAATCTACCAACCTGAAACAGGAGAAATAAATGAGACAGGGCAAAGTCTGCGTCCGTCTTTCATCTCGCTCAGCAGAAAGAGAAAGATCGCAAAGCGGGACAAACTGACATAACGCCCCGGAAACACAATAAGCGCTACACTGCCCACTGCTGACAAACTCCAAAATTACTCCTGCCCTTTATATAAAATATATTAGTGCAAATGAATGGTAGAAACAGGTTAATTAACCCTGCACAAAATCCAAAAACATTTCTTTATAAAATTACAAAAAAATCTACCACAAATGTGATAACAATTTACTGGGCATCACATATACGTAGACTTGGAATTATAGAGATCAAAGTAGAATTCTTTAAAAGCATTATTAATATCAATGGCTGTGGTAAATATTTCACCACCAACCGATTTCAATGAGGGAATAGCCGAAAAAGACTCTCTCTGATTTATATATCTACCAAAAAATGTTCCTGTTTTGTCCCCTGACTCAAAGTATGACTGTCTTGCCCTGAATAAACAAAACTCCACTTTCCGCAACAAAATAGTTATATCTATATTTCAATCGAGTCAATTCTCTAAGGCCATCAGACGATATATGGTGCTTCATCTCAACCTCTGTACTTTTAATCTTTCTTTCCACATCCACAAGTTCTTATGCTTTGGATTTTTTGATAAATGAGGCATACTGTATGATCCGGTCCCTAAGAACCATCTTAAGTGCCTCCCAAGCCACGCCCACAGAGGATACTGAGAACAATTTGGTCTCCATAAAACGTCTTGGGTTACGTATTGTAACCCTTGTTCCCTGAAAAAAGTGGAACAAGATGCTGCGCTGAAATATTTTTCTAAGAAAGACCATCTTGAGAGTCAGAAGTCTGTCAGTCCCTAAAGGCACCCTGTCAATCAAGGCGTGGCAAGCCTAAATGGTGGCAACATAAACCCTGAGAGTAGTGGGGCATAGGCCTGCTGACAGTTTTTTCTGCAGAAAGTCCAGAACTGAAACAAATCTGGCAGTTAACTGAATCTGCATTATGAACTTTTAGTAGAGGGAAACGCATACAGGTGCATTCTGGGCCATGTATGTGCCACACGTCCAGCCTGGGGGGCTGGGTGACTCCGGGAGAAATAGAGGAGACATTGCACTGTTCATAGAGGCGAAGAGGTCCTCTTCTGCCCTGTAAAATCTCAGCAGATTTGTTCCAAGCCCTAGCACTTAAAATTGTCTCGATAACCTCAGGAGAAAGCCCTGTGTACCTCAGTTGGTACCCTACGGGGGCCAAGCATGAAAGGTTCCACAATTCGGGCAGGGGATTAAATATTATCCCCTGTGCCTGAGAAAGAAGGTCCTTCCTGTTCGGAATCGCCCAAGGCGAGCCGTCTAGGAGAGATATTAACTCAGAGAACATACCCTGTTCGGCCAGCGCAGCGCTATCAGTAAGAGGCAAGACCCTTGCTGGTGAACTCTGGCCAAGACTCCCGGGAGCAGAGAAACCAGGGGAAAATGCATACAGACGCATTCTGGGCCATGTATACGCCATCGTGTCCAGACCCAGGGGGCTGGGTGTCTCAGGGAGAAGTAGAGGAGACATTGCGCTGAGGGAAAGGAGAAAAGTTTCACTGCGCATCACATTTCTTGAAGAAACATTTAAGAAAATAAATAACCTTTCTTCTTTTAATGGGGTGCCCCAACCCATTCACATTCCATGTGATAACGCACTCATATTAACATGACATTTTGATATAATAGAACAAATAAATTGTGTGTCAAAAACAATCAAACCCCGAACTTCCCCCGAACAAAACAAAAAGAAAATGAAAAATGTTAACCCCACGCACGACAGCGCCAACTGGTATTGATCCCTCTAAACTCAAAAGGTCCAAATATGCCCATGAGCCCCCACAACAACTTTGCCGTCGAATTGCTTAATTTTGGCTCACAAATTTGTGAGGAAAAATTACATAGCAGAAAATACTTTATAAAATAACCCCCCGCAGAATAAACACAAAAACATGTAGATTCATTCACAGAATTGTCTCATATGATCCTACACAAAACAAATTCCAGCCGATATAACGTTTATTAATGTTATCATCCCAATGTCCTGTAAAAATACTCCACAAAACAAACTCCAGCCAGCAGGAGGCATAAGCACAATGAACGAACAGATTCATCCACAATTGTCTCGAAGGAGTGTTATTCCACAAAACAAGCTCCAGCCACAAGGCGGAACCAACACAAATAGAAATAAAACAGGCATCCCGGTTCCTCGGATGGTCAAGTCAATTCACTCGGAAGCCGCATAAAAGTATGTACAATTATTTCCTCAGTCAGTCAACTTTATAAAAGACATCCTTTGTGTGAGCTTATAGAAATTATGTGGTCATCCATAGTATCTATTCTCAATCTGGCCGGGAACTTCAGTGTAAAAGTTTTCTCCAAGGAAAAGCGCCACTAACAAAACAAACACCCGCTGTCAGGCAGAGTCAATGAAAAAAAGAAACAAAAATGGCTCCTACAATAGTCAATGTAAAGCAAGTCAATCCACTTACATGAAACACCCAATGGTTTACTTCCCCATTGTTTGTATAAAAGACAGCGCTTCTATTCTCTGCTTGGCCGGAAACATCAATGCAAAAGTGATCTTATGTTGATGCAAGAGTTTCTTGCATTCCCTGAACCAATCGTGTTTCTCGCTTTTGTCCAACTCGTAAAGTCCGGGAACAAGAAAATATTATGATTCTTCTAAGAAAGCTTTCCTTTGCTCCTCGTCTGGCACAACATGAGATCTTTATCGGATTATCTCAGAAATTTGACCAAGATTGATTGGGGCCTTTCTCCCCCAGCAGATCTCTGAGCCAGAACTCTGTGAGCTCGCTCCATTTCTAGTTTGTGGCCTGTTATGTCAAGCAGACTTGGGAAAAGCTTATCTAGGGATTTCACCTCATGTTCATGAATTCCAACAATTTGGACGTTATTCCTGCAATTCTGATTCTCAAGAAATTCAAGTTTTTCAAGAATATGTTCCAAATCCATTTTGGTCATGGGCAGATTAGCGGATAATTCCCTCTCCGATGACTCCAGATAATCTATTAATTTCTCAACATCTGTCACTCTTGTAACTAACTCAGAGAATTTTAGCATATTTGGGACTGTTGAATTTCTATAACAGGTTTCTGCCAAACCTCTCAACACTGCTTGCCCCATTGCACAGGCTTTTGAAGAAAGATGTCCCCTGGGGTTGGAAAAAGGAACAAGAGGAAGCCTTTAAAAAATCCAAAGCGTTACTGCAGTCTAACCGTGTGTTACTCCACTATGATGAGAAGAAAGAATTAGTGCTTTCTTGTGATGCCTCAGCGTACGGTGTGGGAGCCGTGTTGGCACATTGTATGGCAGATGGAATGGAGAGACCCATTGGGTTTGTATCACGAACACTTACAGTAGCAGAAAAAAACTACTCACAGCTGGAGAAGGAAGGTTTAGCTGTAGTGTTCGGGGTAAAGAAATTCCATAAATATCTGTATAGCTGTAAATTTGTGATCAGTACAGACCATAAACCTTTACTAAGTTTATTGAATGAACTGAAAGCTGTGCCGCAGATGGTCTCTCAAAGAATTATGAGATGGGCAGTGATGTTGGGGGCATATGAGTATGTCATTTCTTATAGAGCGGGCAAGGACAATGGAAATGCCGATGCCCTCAGTCGTCTTCCTGTTCCAGAGAAAGGAGGATTATGTCTTGATTTTGGACAGTGTTGTAAGTCCTTTGACGACATCAGAGCAAATCAAGCACTGGACAACTCGAGATCCTGTCCTCTCTAGAGTGTGTGAGTATATGCTTAAATGTTGGCCTGATCACAGTAATACAAATGAATTTGCACCTTATAAACAGAGACAACAAGAGCTCAGTGTTCAAGACGGGTGTGTGCTGTGGGGAGCTCGCATCAACATTCCAGAGCAAGGATGTTTGGGGTTGCTGGAACAGCTACATCAGTCTCACCCAGGTATGTAAGGATGAAAGGCCTGGCCAGGAGTTACCTGTGGTGGCCAAATTTAGATGCTGACATTGAGGCCCGAGTAAAAGATTGTACTGTGTGTCAAGAACAGAGAAAAGCCCCTGTGGGTGCACCACTTCATCCGTGGGAGTGGCCACGACAGCCATGGAGAAGAGTGCATATGGACTATGCTGGTCCATTCCTGGGGAAGATGTTTTTAATCTTAGTTGATGCCCATTCTAAGTGGATTGAGGCATATCCAGTAAATTCAGCAACAACAGCGAATACACTTGTGTGCCCCAGAAAGAGTTTCAGTACCCATTGCATTCCTGAAATGATGGTGTCTGATAACGCTCAGTGTTTTGTAAGTGAAGTGAGGAAAGAATTTATGTCTAGAAATGGCATAACGCATGTTACTTCTGCCCCGTATCATCCATCATCTAATGGTCTTGCTGAGCGGGCAGTCCAAACCTTTAAGGACCTCATGAAAAAAAAGTTCTGGGAACACTATGGAGACCAAGTTGCATAGAGCATTGTTTAGTTATCGTATTACACCCCAGTCTACAACGGGATTGTCACCTGCAGAAATGATGATGGGGAGGAAATTGCGATGCACTCTAGACAAAATGCATCCTGACTTTACCAGCAAAATTGAATTGAAACAACAAGTTCAAAAAGAGCAACAAGACCAACATGCAAAATCTTGCTATTTTGAAGTAGGAGATATGGTGTACACTAGGAACTTTGGGTATGGACCAAAATGGTTGCAGGGAGTGATTCAGGAAATCACAGGCCTGTATCCTATAAAGTAGCAATAGGAAGTGCCCAAATAGTGCGACGTCATGTGGATCAATTATTCAGTCGACAACAAAAAGAGATACTGACTAAAGACTTTCAAGCGGCCCTGGGTGAACCTTATGATTCTGATGTTGTGTCAATGGATGCTGATATTAAAATGCCTGAATCACTCAGTACGTCGACAACACTTGAATCTTCAGATAACTGGGAGCCTGAGAGTTCGAAATCGGGATGTCAAAGAAATCAATTGCCAGATTCACCCAGTGCTCAAAGAATGCCTGAATTGACTCAAACTGCAGATAGAAATGAGCCTGAGAGTGCATCCTCTGGATGTCTATGATGTTCAGTAAGAGAGAGGAAACCACCAGCATATCTTAAAGACTTTGTGACATAAGAAATAGTGTCATCAAGAAGAACATTAGAACCCATTGAATTATGAATGTTATGAATTGTGTGATGTAAAAAAATAAAATAAAAAACAAAATCATTTTTCATCAGATTTTGTGTCTTGGGGAAGGATTGCCTCTGAGGGAAGTGCAGGGGAAATGTTGTATGTTAAGGGTGGTATTGGGTTTGTCCAGTAGGGGGCGATGGCGCACTGTGTTTGTGGGCTGTAGCACTGTTAATAGCAGAGAAGAATGCGCAGTGTGGGTGCTTGTGTGTATTGCTGGCTACAGAGATGAGTCCTAATAAAAAGAGACCATCCCAAAGTTTTTCCTTGGTATCTACGATACAAAAATTAAATTGTTAATTCTCGCTCAATTCACTCAATCACGTCTGCTCTCACTCGAGTTTTTAGGAGGAGGTCCCGTGTAGGCGTCCTCTGGACTCGTCAGAACCAGCCGGCCAGGTTGCAGCAGTCGTGAGTCCGGAGGCAGGGTGTCTGCATCCGGATTGCCGGGACTGTTGAGGTGTGGCACAGGGTTGTTCGTGCAACACGTTGGGGTCAGGACTATCTCGGGGTCAGGACTATTCTTAGGTGGATCGCAACCACTCTGTCCACCAGGGGAGCGGCGAGTAACTGTGGGCCGCTCCGCCGCTGAGGTTAGTGAGCGGATGAGCGATGGGGTCGGTTGCGGGCAGTGAAAGGTGCCCTCCACGACCTCCTCAGCTCATCACGCACCTCCGGGAAGAAAGGAACTGGGGGGGGTCAGGCGTGGCTGTGAGCGGCACCCAGACCCGAGGAACCAGTCATCTAGCCGTGAAGGCTGTGGGGAGTGCAACCCCACATTGACAGCGGCCCGGGAAAGCATGTCGAGCGTGTCGGGGGGGCGGGTGGTTTGTGGGGATCTACCCGGCGAAACCGAGCCCTCTGCCATCCACAAATCGCCTCCATCGACAATCAGGTCATCCTCAAACCTGTGGGAAGAAGGAGCGGCACGGGGGGCAGCTGGAGTGGCGTTCCTCTTTAGGAAGGAAAGCCGCAACCACAACATTGCCAAGGTAAGGTTCTCGCAGTGAGAACAAGAACCCTCCACAAATGCTGCCTCGGTGTGTTTGCTGCCCAGACAGGAGCAGAGAGAACTCGACCGCATCCAGGAATTACACAGGGGCGGAAGGGCATCTTTGTAAAGACGCATCCTGAAAAGGACTGTGTATTGCTCTTTTAGAGGGAAAAATTATCTTTTAACAGTGCTGTCGAGGCGCTCGGGGGCAAAGCTGCTCTGGTGTGCAGAGGAGAAAGCCGCTGATATGCACCGTAGATCCAACAGCATATGCTCTTGTAGAGATGAATGAAACAGTCAGTGAATACAGCTCGCTGATCACACAGCCGCTCGGCTCCAAAGGAAAAATCTGAATGGACAGACACATATTTTCCTCCCTTTATACCCGTATGTTCGTGGGCGGGCCATGCAAATTCTGTCTGCCAATTTTTCATTGGCCTTTTCTCAAGTTCAGAGATGCACGAGGCTCTCAAGAGAGACCCCTAGTGTCGAACACAAAGTCGAAGTGAGCGACAGACGGGAAATGGCTGTTACACCATATCACACTCTCTGATAGTTATGCTGGTCGCACATGCTGATAGGTATTATTTGGCCTACAAGATGTTCTACCTAGGTTTTTATCACCTTTAATGTAGGATGGGCATTTTGGTAATTTTGTCTACTCGAGTACTAATTACTCACCGAGTACTCAAGGGGCAATTACATGTTCATAACTGTATATATAATACCATGTCTGACAAACGTCTGTGGCTGCTGCATTGCGTCTTTTTATTCCAGTGTATCGTCTATTTATTATTATAGGCTGTTATAAAATAGTATGTTACAAAATGTACAAAAGATTGCATAATCAAAATATAATGCATCATATTTTGTCATTATGTGAAGATTCGCTGCCCAACTCTGAAAGAATGTGCACAACACGCGTCTGTCTGTTCTTTCTTCAGGTTACCATAGTAATCTTAGTAAGTACGCAACAGTTTTTTTAGTGACTGTCTGAACATTATATTTTTAAATAACAGGAGATGCCATAACCATTGCATTTTAATATGCATGTTAAGTTTAAGTTCAGTTTTGAAGATGCTGCATTGTGTTCCATTTAACTGCGCTCTGTCTAGCTGTTTGAAACACTCGCCTGCTGTACACTTCCACACGCACCTGGTGTGTATTTGCAAGTGTGTGTGTGTGTCCAAATGTTCACTATTGTTAGGAAAGATGCTATGCTCTGTATTGTTGTTGCTGTGATTCATGATGTGTTCCATTCAACTCGGAGAGTCTGAATTTCCACCTTTCAACTGAGGAAAATGCAACGGAATGACACGTTATATCAGATATCTAACTTGAAAACATCTAATTCCATCGAGATGCAGGTGTGTTTTTCGTCAAACATGGCAGGGAGGTTTAGTCAGTGACAATCATTCACTTTTCTTAAATAATATCCATTAACGAGTCAAAGTTCTAACATTAAATGATAATAAAGTGTATTTAGCAAACATTTACAGAAACAGGTTTTCAAAACAGTTAATTACACTCTCTTTGTTTTGATTATTGTAACGATAGCATTGCAGCTTCGTATCAGTTTGTTTGCCATGATAAGTCTCTGATAATCAATGTACCCCTCAAAGTCACAAAGTAATTGTTAGATAATTTTGTCATCCAATGTTTTTAATTTATTTTCTTGATCTGCAATCCCTGTCTCGATACGGCTCAGCTGAGGGAAGAAAGAAATGACACAGACACCCAGTGCTATCAAAACAATTTTTATTGTTCAGCACTTTGTTATATGGTCCAGAAAAACCACATTCCACTGGATCCCCACCAATGAAATTTACCTTATATGGGGGTGACATACATGTTTGAGCTACATGTGAAACATGAGAGAGACAGGAAACACATTCCTTTAGAACATCTTTTGAACAAGGAGCAGCTTTGCTTTGTGATGACACAGCAAGCTACATCACCCAGAGAAGTTGTTGAGAAGCCTTAATTATTTCACAATGCCCACTTTGATCCTGAAAGGATCACGTAGCCTTCTCAACCAACTTCAGTATTAGATATACGCATATAATGGAGCATGGTGATATTATGCCTGTTTATCGTCACATTCAACTTCTGTATTAGAAATTGTAGCAAACATGGGCCAAATAATAACATAAGTAGAATGCATACAGCAATCGATATAATGGAAGACATCCAGGGTGCGAACCACCCAAACATATTGAAAAATCTCCTCATATTCCCTGATTCCCTGATGCGTTATCTGCTAACTCTTTATTCAACCTATCCATTTCCTTTAATACTTTCGTGAATTCTCCATCATCATCAGTGTGACCCAGGATGTATGTACAGCATTTGTCACCAAACATTTTACATACTCCTTCATCTTTAGCCAAGAGGTAATCCAAAGCTATATGATTTTGTTTAGTCATTTCACTTGCGGCATGTAATTGTTCTTTCACCAAATCGAAAGCCCGTTTAGCTTTATTAAAGAAACGTTGCTGATTATAATATAGGTAATTGATCCATTCAGTGTTTTTATTTGGGGTTATCCATAAAAAGATGGATTCAAAACCACTAGCAATTTCGTTTCAGGCTTTGTACTGGTTTGGAATACCTCTAGGCTGTCCAACACTGTCTAAATATACTTCAGGGTCACTATAGGCATCACCTTATAGGTACCTTCATATCCGGGTGTTTACCCATACCTTCATAACAGAAACATCTTCCTGTAACATTACCATAAAACATAAACCATCATACATTATTTCTAGGAATTGGAATTACACTTGTGACTCCTTGCTGCTGTGTTGATACTGAACAGGCCTAGGCAAGCACGACCGCTTCCATATGCAGAGTGTCAGTAGGAATGTCTTCATGTTGACTGTTCCGGGTCCCTCCTCAGGTCCTCCTAATTCGCAGATTCCTGGTTGGGCACTGGCGCTGTGTGTTCAGCTCCTCCAGTGCTTTCACCGTTCACCTTGAATCAGTAAGGACCTCCTCTGGAGCAAGCTTCACGCGGCTTGCGTGGATCCACTATGGTTGAAAGTCAGTTAGCACCCCCGTTCTGGTCACCGCCAGTACAGTAGTTGGGCCCACTTTGGTTCACCTAACTTCGTTGGTTTCAGACACTTCACCAGAACCTGCTGATTTGGAACAAATGGATGAGTAGGGCTTTCTGCAGGCAGAGGGAGAGAGAGAGATATCACCATTTATGCCATTTAATATTTGAATGAGGGAATCCACATATTCTGCAATCACCACCTCCTTGTCACCTGTGGAGAGAAAGCCAGCGCGGCCTTTGACCCAAAGGGTCGGTAAAGGCTTACCATTAGTATTTCAAATGGAGAGATTAACAACAGAGGATGGTGACATTCTGAGCTCAGTCAGCCGAATCTCACACACAGCTTCTGTCCGTTTAGAATGGCAGTTCCAAGTGTGGTAATGAGTCGTGCTTCGTAGGCTTGTATCTGTTGTTCTGTGCGCATATTAGACATGAGTCCAGGATACATTTTACTGCATTTTGTACCCCATTCATGCAATAAGTTTGATTTCACTTAATTTGAGGCCCAATGTGGTCAGATTCAGATGGATTTTCCCGTAACAATTTAATGTCAGTGTCTTTTACCAGTGTAGATTGTATCATGGAAAAAGTCTCTTCAGCTTGATTCAGCTCTGGGCTTACCATAACTTCCCTTGCAGCCCACTTTGCTACTTCATCAGCATACTTTGAGTCTGTGTATATATCTATTTATTTAACTTTAGCCAAATGGCATGCTCTGATCAACTTAAACAACTCAGCAGCTTGTGCAGATTTATATGGGAGTGAATAAGCTTCGGAATTTTTCCGAAGATTCAGAAGTTCCGTTACAGCATACCCAAACCAGTATGCGGAATCATTTGGCTTGGAACAGGACCCATCAACATACCAATGGTTCCCCTACACCTGTCAGAGATCAGTCAAGTTCATTGCAGTCCACCACTCAAAGATCACTCTCCCCAGAATTCTAAATCACAAACACCTGGTCATCACTTATCACCTCATCAGCCAACTCATAAAAACACTCACCTTGTATCCAGTCTTTGTCAAGCCTCCAACAGGAACAGACCATTTCTCCCTGAGTCCTGATATCTCCGTCGATCCTGAAAACCTGAGTATTCCGTTTTCTTACCTGATTCATACTAACCCTATGCACTGTTGTTCTGCCATCTCCAGATCACTTATCCGATTCCTGAACCCTTGTCTGAGATCTGATCAAACCGGCCCGATTGCTCCTAGAAAAGTGAAGGAGTTAACGAACTGATACAGAGTGAATGTTCTACTGATCCAAGTCATTTGGATTTCCAGTTGTTCTCCGTGCAACGAACTATCTTCACTAAACCAGCACCTGAAAAGTCACCTGATACTTACCTTTCACCTTCTATACTTGAATAAAACTATATTTGAATCACTTACCTCCGATCTCCTGGTCTCTACCCTGACAGAAGGCTTGGCGAAAAAAGGGGAAGAAGAACAGCGCGATGGAATCTGTTTGTAATATTGATAACCCTGCACAACCGACAGCCGCCGCTGTTAATCCCAGTCAGCCAGCTTCCAGCACTTCCGTAAACCCCGCTCCTTCTCTGGTTTGCTTCACCAATCCAACTTCCCGTCCAGCGCCATTCTCCGGCCGGGCGGAGGATTGCAACGGTTTCCTGTTACAGTGTTCGCTCGCTCTAGAACAACAAATCCAGTTATACCCCACTGAAAAGTTGAGGGTTGCTTTTATTATTCAACAGTTATCAGGAGCTGCATTAAGATGGGCTGAGACTTTGTGGCTGCAGGAATCTACCGTTACTTCCTCTGTACAAGAATTTATAAACCATTTCAAAGAAGTTTTCGGGCGTCCAGTAGATGATTCATCCATCAGTGACAAGCTATTGCAATTACACCAAGGCAAGAAGTCAGTTGCTGAATATTCACTGGAATTCCGCACTCTAGCCGCCGCCAGTGGGTGGAGCGAAAAGCTCATTTCCATCTACCGGCGTGGTTTGAATCCTGCACTCCGCCTTCAACTTGCGATTTATGATGATAGCCTGGGGGTCGAGAAATTCATACAGCAAGCTCTCCGTGTGCACCAAAGATCTCAAGGCTGCTATCGCGAAGCCCAGCAACCCACCTTTTCACCACCTCAGTACCCTGATAAGCGACCCTCGAAGTCACTGTCGAGAAGATGCAGGTGGATAACTATCGACTGTCCCAAGCTGAGCGTTCTCACCGTCGAGAGTTAAAACTGTGTCTATATTGTGGAATGGGAGGACATTTTCTTCGTTCATCCCCTACACGACCTCCTAGAATGCTTGTGAGTTCTGTCTGCACGTCCGCCTCTGTATCAGCTCCGTTAACGATATCTGTGATTCTGAAATCTACACGTTTCCATGTCTCTGCTACAGCCATTGTGGATTCCGGGTCAGCAGGAGACTTCATCTCCGGGCAGCTCTGTCAGAAACTCCAACTTCAACAATCCGCCACCTCCAAGCCATACGCCATCCATGCAGTGACGGGTGAAACCATTAATCAGGGGTATGTCACGTCTCGAATTAAACCTATTCTACTCTGTATTGAAGACACCCACCATGAACTGTTTGAACCTTTTGTACTTGAGAATAGCCAGACTGATATTATTTTTGGCTGTCCATGGCTTATACGACATCAACCTAACATTGACTGGAAATCGGGTAAGATTTTGAAATGGGGTTGCCTGTGCTCATCCATGAGTTTTGAACACCCCGTATCGCCCATCGCCAACTTGCCCGACACCATCCCGATGAATTCAACCTCCATTGAAAGCCCCATAGACAACTTGTCGGTATCCATTCCTTCATGCTACTCTCAATATTCAGATGTATTCAACCCCGTCAAGGCTGCCAAGTTACCACCCCATCGAGCATGGGATTGTGCCATCGATCTGATTCCGGAGAATCCATCCCCAAGGGCGAATCTACTCTCTGGCTATTCCTGAGCAAGAAGCCATGAAACAGTATATTGAAGAAGCATTAAAACAAGGCTATATTCGGGCTTCTACTTCACCTGCTGCCGCCAGTTTCTTCTTTGTCCCTAAGAAAAATGGAGGTTTACGTCCGTGTATAGATTATAGAGCTTTAAACAAGATAACCGTCAAGTTCAGTTACCCACTCCCATTGGTTCCCTCTTCACTTGAACAACTTCGAGAAGCCAAGATATTCACCAAGCTGGATTTGAGAAGTGCATACAATCTCATTCGAATCCGAAGAGGCTGACGAGTGGAAGACTGCATTCATCACTCCAGCAGGACACTACTGAATATCTCGTCATGCCGTATGGTCTGGTCAACGCCCTTCAGTTTTCCAAAGTTTCATGGATGAAGTTTTCCGAGACTACCTGAATCAATTTGTCATTATCTACATAGACAATATCCTAATCTACTCCAGAAACTTGGTGGAGCATCAGCAACATGTCTCTCAGGTACTCCAACGGCTACGTGAATTCTCCCTGTTCCTGAAAGCAGAGAGGTGCTCCTTCCATCAAACCTCAGTCAAATTTCTCGGTTACCACCTCAGTGAAAGAGGAGTAGAGATGGATGATCGTAAAACCAAAGCCATTACTTCCTGGACCACTCCACAGTCTGTCAAAGAGTTACAACGATTTCTTGGATTTGCGAATTTCTATCGAAGATTTATTTATCAATACAGCCTGCTTACAGCTCCTCTGACCTCTCTACTCAAAGGAAAACCGAAAACACTGCTTTGGACCACTGAGGCTGAACATGCCTTTCAATCTCTCAAAACCGCATTCACCACAGCCCCTTACTCCAACACCCGAACCCTGAAAAGATGTTCATTGTGGAAGTAGATGCTTCTACAACAGGAGTAGGAGCGGTGTTGTCACAAGACTCTGCTTCCTCACCTAAACCCATGCCCTGTGCATTCTTCTCCCACAAGCTATCTCCTGCAGAAGTGAACTATGATATTGGTAGTCGAGAACTCCTGGCCGTTAAACTTGCGCTAGAAGAGTGGAGACACTGGCTAGAAGGAGCCAAACATCCATTCCTAGTTCTCACAGACCACAAGAATCTGCAGTACTTGAAAGAGGCAAGGAGACTTAACCCACGCCAGGCCAGATGGGCACTCTTCTTTACTCGCTTCCATTTCCAGATCTCCTATCGTCCGGGTTCGAAGAACGTCCGAGCAGACGCCTTGTCCCGTCTCCATGCTCCCGAAATTTCCCACGAAGAACCTGAGAGTATACTCCCCGAAAAAAATGTTTGTCAATCCCATTCAGTGGGACCTAAATTAACAACTGCTTGAAATGTCTCAACACCAACCCAGTCCTCCAGAATGTCCTATCGGAAAGATATACGTACCGAAGAATTTCGTACCTCTCTAATCTCCTCCGCACACTCGTCTGTCGGCACAGGTCATCCTGGAGTTAATAAGACCTATTCCACTCTTCAAACTCGATACTGGTGGTCCAACATGTTACAGGATATCAAGACTTCCATCCAAGGGTGCATTCTCTGTGCCATGAACAAGAACCCTCGTCACTTACCCACTGGAAAACTCATGCCTCTGCCAGTCCCATAGCGACCTTGGTCGCACATTGGAGTCGACTTCGTCACTGACCTTCCTCCCTCAGACGAGAATACATGTATCCTGGTAACTATTGATCGTTTTTCCAAAGCCTGCAAATTAATTCCCCTCAAGAACTTACCCACAGCCTTCGGGACTGCAGAGCTATTGATGGAACACGTCTTCCGAATTTTGGCATCCCGGAGGATATTGTGTCAGACAGAGGGCCACAATTTATCTCCAAGGTGTGGCGAGCCTTCTTTGCACTAATGAATGTTACAGTGAGTTTAACATCAGGGTACCACCCACAAGCAAATGGTCAAGCGGAGCCGAAAAATACAAGATGTCAGTCGTTTCCTTCGTACTTTCTGCCATTCGAATCAACATCTCTGGAGCTGATATCTCGTATGGGCAGAGTATGCTCAAAACTCCCTTCGACAAACCTCCACGAATCTAACACCATTTCAATGTGTACTGGGTTATCAACCACCATTGTTTCCATGGTCCGGTGAGTCATCTGAAGTCCCTGCAGTTAACACTTGGTTCCAAAACAGTGAGAGGGTATGGAACCAAACTCATCATCATCTCCAACAAGCCTTGAACCGTCAACAACACTTCGCAGACATTCACCGCAGTAACACTCCCGAATATCAGCCTGGGCAACTGGTCTGGCTTTCGACCAGAGACATCCGTCTAAGACTCCCTTGTCGTAAACTAAGTCCGAGATACATTGGTCCATTCCCGTTGTAAGACAACTTAACCCAGTCAGCCTACCAGCTCTGTTTACCAGCCCAATATCGCATCCACCCCTCATTCCACGTCTCACTCTTGAAACCCCATCATCCACTTGTTCCTGTTCCCTCCACAGACCTAGTGCACGATGACAACCCCCAGTACCTCCCATTGAAGCCGACCCCATCTATACTGTTAGAGAAATCCTGGACTCCCGGCGTCATAGGGGTCTACTCGAATATCTGGTAGACTGGGAAGACTATGGCCCAGAAGAGAGGTGTTGGGTACCTCGAAGGGACATCCTCGACCCCATGTTACTCACAGAATTCCACGAACTTCATCCTGAAAGGCCTGCTCTGCGACCCGAGGTAGACCCCCACGACGTCAAGGTACTAGGTCAGCTGGCGTGGACTCTGGAGGGGGTAATGTCAGAGATCAGTCAAGTTCATTGCAGTCCACCACTCAAAGATCACTCTCCCCAGAATTCTAAATCACAAACACCTGGTCATCACTTATCACCTCATCAGCCAACTCATAAAAACACTCACCTTGTATCCAGTCTTTGTCAAGCCTCCAATAGGAACAGACAATTTCTCCCTGAGTCCTGATATCTCCGTCGATCCTGAAAACCTGAGTATTCCGTTTTCTTACCTGATTCATACTAACCCTATGCACTGTTGTTCTGCCATCTCCAGATCACTTATCCGATTCCTGAACCCTTGTCTGAGATCTGATCAAACCGGCCCGATTGCTCCTAGAAAAGAGGAGTTAACGAACTGATACAGAGTGAATGTTCTACGATCCAAGTCATTTGGATTTCCAGTTGTTCTCCGTGCAACGAACTATCTTCACTAAACCAGCACCTGAGAAGTCACCTGATACTTACCTTTCACCTTCTATACTTGAATAAAACTATATTTGAATCACTTACCTCCGATCTCCTGGTCTCTACCCTGACAACACCAGGGCGGATGATGAAACATCCGGCCTGCATAAAGTACATGTTTTTAGGCGATCGAAGCAATCATGTGTGTCGTTGGAAAATTCACCTTGAGTCAGCAATTTGTGTAATGATAATGTTGGGTCGTGTACAGTGGAAGTTGGTTTAATGGTCAGATTAGCAGTAGCCAATAAAATAACTTCATACTCCGATCAATGTTGTGCTGTCATGTGGTAATGTTGTGTATGATTGTTCCTACCTGGTGAGAGGTGTGCACAACTAATGGATGTGAGAGAACAATACGTTCTGCATGCTGTACCATCAACACCACAGCAGTCACTGCTCACAAACATGCAGGTAGGTCTTTGGCGACTGCCTCAAAAAATTTTGACAAGTACGCCACTGGTCAATATGTTCCGCCATGGGACTGAGCGAAGATCGCTGTTGCTGTGCCTGCCACCTCATGCACGTACATATGAAAGAGTTCATCATGATTTGTTATCAATGTCCATTTCAGTAGTCCACTTGATAGGTTCCTCAGCCCTTGAGAGTGTTTCTTTTCTCAGGATTTTGTCATATAACAAGCAGTTTGGTACCCATGCTCGACAATAGTTCACTAAACCCAAGAAGCTTTGCATTTGAGTCTTTGTTTTAGGGTGTAGGGAAGGTAGTAATCGTCTTCACTCTCTCTGTGGAGAGACGTACTGTTCCTTTCTGTAGTTCATGACCCAGATTGATAGTTCAGTTTCACCCATTGCAGCAATATGCAGAATGTCGTCTGCATATTGCAATAGACAGGTGGCAGTTTGGTGTCCTTCAAAGTAGCGTGCACTACAGCAGAGAACACAGCAGGCGAGTCTCTAAATTCTGTTACTGTTGGCCTCCATATGTGCATGCGAACAGGGGGCTGCGTAACAGACACTGAAGAATGCAGAACACAAATAATAGTAAAATGAGTGTGGTCTGCTGGAATTTAGTTAATAGTAGTGCACACATCCAAGTCAAGTCAAGTCAAGTGGTTTTTATTGTCGTTTCAACCATATACAGTTAGTACAGTACACAGCAAAACGAGACAACGTTCCTCCAGGACCATGGTGCTACATAAAAACAACAAAGGACCAACACAGGACCACATGAGACAACACAACGAAATAAAATACCTATATAAAATACCTATATATACCTATATAAAGTGCACGTGCAAACATGTGCAAAGTACGGGACAGTACAACAAATTACTGACAATGAACAGGACAATAGACACAGTGCAGCGCCGACCAGTACTCAGTAGTGCAAAAAGATGACAGTTTCTAAAAACGTAAACATAACATACTATGAGATAGTGTTCTATGCACATAGCAGTTATTGAGGTAGCAGACAGTTATAAAGTGACTGTAATTAAAGTGCAACTCAGGACACGTGTGTGTGTGTGTGTGTGTGTGTGTGTGTGTGTGTGTGTGTGTGTGTCAAACCAGTCTCTGAGTATTGAGGAGTCTGATGGCTTTGGGGAAGAAGCTGTTACACAGTCTGGCCGTGAGGGCCCGAATGCTTTGGTACCTCTTGCCAGACGGCAGGAGGGTAAAGAGTTTGTGTGAGGGGTGTGTAGGGTCATCCACAATGCTGGTTGCTTTGCGGATACAGTGTTTTTTGTAAATGTCTTTGATGGAGGGAAGAGAGACCCCAATGATCTTCTCAGCTGTCCTCACTATCCTCTGCAGGGCTTTGCGGTCCGAAACGGTGCAAGTCCCAAACCAGGCAGTGATGCAGCTGCTCAGGATGCTCTCAATAGTCCCTCTATAGAATGTAGTGAAGATGGGGAGTGGGAGATGTGCTTTCCTCAGCCTTCGAAGAAAGTAGAGACGCTGCTGGGCTTTCTTGGTGATAGAGCTGGTGTTGAGGGACCAGGTGAGGTTCTCCGCCAGGTGAACACCAAGGAATTTGGTGCTCTTGACGATCTCCACAGAGGAGCCGTCGATGTTCAGCGGAGTGTGTTCACCTTGTGCTCTCCTAAAGTCAACAACCATCTCTTTTGTTTTGTCGACATTCAGGGACAGGTTGTTGGCTCTACACCAGTTCGTCAGCCGCTGCACCTCCTCTCTGTATGCTGACTCGTCGTTCTTGCAGATGAGACCCACCACGGTCGTGTCATCGGCGAACTTGACGATGTGGTTCAAGCTGTGCATTGCTGCACAGTCGTGAGTCAGCAGAGTGAACAGCAATGGACTGAGCACACAGCCTGGGGGGCCCCAGTGCTCAGTGTGGTGGTGGTGGAGATGCTGTTCCCGATCCGGACTGACTGAGGTCTCCCAGTCAGGAAGTCCAGGATCCAGTTGCAGAGGGAGGTGTCCAGGCCCAGCAGGTTCAGCTTTCCAATCAGGTGCTGGGGAATGATTGTGTTGAATGCTGAGCTGAAATCTATGAACAGCATTCGAACGTATGAGTACTTATTGTCTAGGTGGGTGAGGGCCAGATGGAGGGTTGTGGCGATGGCATCGTCCATTGAACGGTTTGGACGATACGCAAACTGTAGTGGGTCTAGTGAGGGGGGCAGCTGGGTCTTAACTCTTTCCCCACCAGCATTTTTAAAAAAAAGTTGCCAGCCACCGCCAGGGTTTTTGACGATTTTCGCTAAACTTTAATGGCCCGCAGAATATTTTCTTCCATGAATATATGAAGATGCTATATATCACAATAAAGTTCTGAGCCTCTGCTTTTAGGCAAAAAAAACGATTTTATTTTATCTTCATTTGTTCTTTTTTTATTGCGACTTGAACAGAGGTCGGTTTTGTCAAAAAACAACATTTCAGACAAAAAGCTGAGAAAAAGGCATGTTTATGTCTGATATTTTGAGCTTCTCAATACTCCACTTCTTCATTTTTGAGACGATCGCAGTCTGTTTCTTTGATCAAAGAGTTGCGTACTCTTTCAAAACATGCCCAGGGGTCTTCCTTACCGTATAACACCTAAAACACGGAAACCCGGAAAATTCCGTGTTTGGCGGGGAAGCGTTTTTTCATAAAACACGGAAAATTCCGTGTTTGGCAGGGAAAGAGTTAATGTGCCTCATGACGAGCCTCTCGAAGCACTTCATGATGATAGGTGTAAGTGCGACGGGACGGTAGTCGTTGAGGCAGGACACTGAAGACTTCTTTGGCATGGGGATGATGGTGGTGGCCTTGAAGCACGTTCCGGCACCACTGGTGACAATGGTAATCATTTTTTCAACTCTTGTGTTAATCACCATGCATTATTAGCTTCTTCATAGGATTAATTGGTGATTTATATGATATGTGAATGGGTTTCAAAATACCTTGTTTCAGACACTGTATTAATACCTTTTAATACCTTTGTTTTTCTGACAGAGGATACTTTTTGCAGTATAATGGCAAGTTAGAGCGGAGTTTGGCAACATATGGTCTTACATCAATAAGGCCCGCCTCATCTTTGTGGGCGGCCCATAGCGCTGGGCTGATGTTGAGCATTTCCTGTTTCGCAGCAGATGTGTTGACAGATGTTGAGCTGCAAACTTCTCTGCAATGTCCTGTATACACAGACTGAAAATATACTGAGGGAAACAGTAACTGTAGTGACTTAGAATCAAAAATTATTTTTTTCTCCAGTTTTATGCATCGGATCACAGACCAGTAGGCAGAATGGAGAGTCAGGCAAAATCATGCATTTTAAACAAGTTTGTGTTATCTGGAGATGTTACAGGTAATTTTGGTGTCATATTACACTTCACAGGAATGCCATTCATTCACACAGAGTTTAGAGTGCGTCCCGTAATAGAGCCCTTATAGCAATGTGCTGTCAATGAACTTTTAGATGCGCCAGTTTCGATGATAAAGGTATGCGGTTTTTATATGGTAATTCTTCGCATATAGCCAGCGTCTCTGACAATGTTAGTGAAATGATTTTATATGCGTCTGGGCACTCAATAAAAGGAAATGCAGATGTTTTATTTTCGCTTGTATCTTTCTTTGAATCTGAATCGAATACGTCCGCGGCTGCAGCTGCAGCGAATGAGTTACCCTTTAAATTGTGTTAAATCGGGATACAACAGTGCGCATTGTGTCTTTGAGAGGTTAGGGGTTAAAGCTTTGTTCACGACAATATCATATTTAGGCGGCTTGTTCTGAAACAGAGACCGCTGCGTGCATTTGATTAGTCTCTTTTCGTTCAGGACCTTTGTCCCAGAATGGTTTTATTTTCTTCCACACCTCATATGACTCTTATGTATTTATAATCCCACTGAGGATCCTTTCACCCTTTTTAACCATAGATTTGGATTTACTTATGAATCGATCAATAAATGAGCCATCTCTAGGATATGGATCTAATTGTGTTTTTCCTTCAGACCATCCAGCCAGATAACTAATATAAGATTCAATATTGAAACCATGATTATTGCGAAACATCCACTGTTTTGGAGTTTTGTTCAATAACGGGCAATTTATTTCCTGTCCCATAATGTCACCCTTTTAATAATAATAATACAAACAATTTACCGATCGACACGGTTCATGCAGAACAATAATACAGATCAAATTCTCTCCGTCTTTTCCTTAGGACAATTTCCGTCCGCTTCTTATTCATACCAGAATAAGGATATCCTTTAAACTACTGCTGCGGTTGTGTGTATTTTATAATAGAGCAAAACCCTCCTTCCTATTTATAATAGGGCAAATTCCTCCCTCCAAAGGGGCCCCCGAGCAGAGTTATTAATGGAGTTAATATTGAGTTTTATTCAATCTCACATCAGACAGGAATACTTGATACTTAAATCAGTCTTACCTGTCTGGAGAGATCCCGGACGAGCCCCCAAATTGTTAGATAATTTTGTCATCCAATGTATTTAATTTATTTTCTTTATCTGCAATCCCTGTCTCGATACGGCTCAGCTGAGGGAAGAAAGAAATGACACGGACACCCAATGCTTTCAAATCCTTCTTCAACGTTTATTGTTCAGCACTTTGTTGTATGGTCCAGAAAAACCACATTCCACTGGACCCCCACCAATGAAATAGTTATTTACCTTATATGGGGGTGACATACATGTTTGAGCTACATGTGAAACGTGAGAGAGACAGGAAACACATTCCTTTAGAACAACTTTTGAACAAGGATCAGCTTTGCTTTGTGATGACACAGCAAGCTACATCACCTAGAGAATTTGTTGAGAAGCCTTAATTATTTCACAGTAATCAATCTCAAAATTAAAAATAAGCTCCCTCTTTGACACAATTGTGTTTTATTGTCAGGTAATCGTCACTGGATTTCGATATTAAGTGAAAAGTCATATCATGCGTGATCACTTTCGATCATCATTTTCATGATCGATCATTGCTGCCAAGTCCGAGTACACAAGACCTTGAGTACTCGTGCCCATCCCTACTTTAATGCTGTTGTAGTATATACAGACATGTTCTCCTGTGCCTCGACATGTGCTACCCAAAATTAGGCTATATATATCACTGTTTTCACTGCTGGTAGCGCATCCTGAGCAGGAAGCACAGATTGTCAGAACACCGGCAGTTTTTCTTGTGTACCACCACTTCTCAGATTCTCCCAGTATGATGTAATGTCTTTATTTAATATAAGTCAGTGATTCGATGAGGCCAGCCAATCACTTTTATCTGACCTTCCAAATGATTTTGATAAATTCTCTGTTGTAAACTTCCAAGCCCTCTCTGCGCAAAACTTTAACAACACTCAACATCTGCAACAATAGCATCAGTTCTCATCAAGCCAAACAATTTCATACTCAGTTATTAGCTACGCCCAACAGGAAATTAGCCATTTTGAATTTTCTGAAAATCGTTTAAATACTCCTCAGGGGATTCATGTGACAGGCACCAAATGTGTGCAACATCATACTAAGACATTGTATGTGTTAAATTGCTAACAATTTTTTTTCTATTTTGAACAGCATCTCCATGGCAAAGCAATACATTTATGGTGAAAAATGGGAAAGAGGAAGTGCCTTGTATCTTCTGTGTGCATTGTGTGATTTTTATGAAAATTCAGCCGTATGTTTGGTAATGGGGACTGATGTGGTTATTATGGGTCACGGTCATAGCATCACCACCTGGCAGAAGGAAGCGTGGCTCTTACAACAAACTTTAAAATAGTTATCTTATTTTTAACCAAATGGCTTAAAAATTGTTTAGAATAATGTCAAATGCATGTTTCCATATTGCATTGTTTCCAAAAAGCCATCCAGGTGAAAATGGGGCCATATTGCTTGGACCAATCATCACTGCTTGCAGCTATATTTTGATTTATATTTACAATTGACCCTTTGCTTAGCTCACATTTTTCAAACAAAGCATTTCACCGAAAGTTTTTTAGGTTTTAAATTCTAAAACCATAGATATACTGTTTAAAAGTATTTGGATTCCAGGATTAATGTGAGGATCATATCTTAACCTAACTTCGTAATTCCACTCAAAATCGCTTAAGAATGTATCCTTCCTCATTTAGTAAGTAGCTTTGTATTAAAGAGTCTGCAGTCTGAGGGCTGGATTGGTAATCTGGCATACTGGGCATTTTCCCGGTGGGCCGACGCACTTTGGGGCCGATCAGGGGTGGAATGACCATCTGGAGAACCGAGCGGGCCAGTGGGTCGACCGCGAAACATGCCGAATGGGCCTATAAGCAAAAATGAGCTGCCCTGTTATGCAGAACGGACCACAAAATGGTGCTGCGATATGCAGAAAAGGACAGCGAAAATCTTTTTGCAGATGCCACTTGGTTTTATATATTGTTTCTAATGCAGGGGCATGAATACATTTTTAAATTGTGACTTTTAATTTAAATGTCTCTTTAGTGGCACTACATCTTCTCAAAACTAGGAGTAAAAGTTGTCAACAATGACCTTAATGTGTCATTTTTGTTTGTGGGCAGATTATGTAGTCAGTTACAGTACATCATTGTTTGGCAGATCAGTAGAAATAGGGCCAATTCTAAAAGGGGTTTACTGATCACCCAGCCAAGCACCAGCATCATTTCAATGGAAAAGTTGTAAGAGTTAGTGATGTGAAAGGAGCATATAGAATTTCAGTCAATCCCAATCAGTGATATAGATGCACATCAAAAGCAAATCAGAAAATTGACACCAAATTTGATTATTTTCAAAAGTCTGGGACATTAGAAAGCAATATATTTCATCTGCAATGACACACATGCTCTGTTATAGGTTGTGAGCAAACAAGTGTGGACTCCTATGATTAATGTTACTGAACACATATGATGCTGCACATTTCATGCTGTTTGTACATGATTTGAGAAATGATTGAAAGGGTTTCATGACCTGATGCTGACCTGATGTTGAACATCATGTACTGAGTACAGCGTTCTAACATCATGTTTGTATGTCATACCCTTTTGTGCTCTGCGTGTGGACATAAGCAATTGCATTTGCAGTGGAATCATATTGCAAATGAAGCATCATCGTGTTTTCCATCTTTGGTGATTCAATGACATTGTGATATATTTTGCAATGTTCAGAATTCTACAATTATGGCTTTATACCTGAGCACCTCCCTTGCTTGGTATTCTTTTTCTTTTCTTTTTTCAAATGACCCCAGCATGACCTATAGGAAAGGTCACAGAGTCTTTCCCCTCCAGCACAGTCTTCTATTTGCATCCCTTCCACTGTTCCTTCTCTTTATAGAAAGCCAGCATTAGAATACCTCACTGTAGGCATAAAGATCCCCATTTAACCTAGTTTTTCCTATGTAAAATGATAAAAAGTTCTACCGGTCCTATTCTATTTCACTCCAAAATGATGCCTATGCATGGGACTTTGATGGGAGAACAATCCTGGCAGCTGTCTTATAGTGTCATTCCAAGCAGAAGTGCTCAAAAAATTGCTTCAAAGGACCTTTCAAAATTTGCGTTTTTCATAGGGTTTATTGTATGATCTTTGTGCTGCATCAGAACCTCTGTGCATCAGCCAGTGATGGAAACAGTATTCTTGGAAAGATAGTGTGAAAGCATGTTCATTATGTCCATTATAAAAACTCCTACAAAACCTGTAAACCTTATTTGATTTTAAACTGAAAATAAATAATAAAATAAATCAACCAATAATATAAAAGCCTATAGATTATGTGTCCAGAACCAGCATTCCTGATTCAGCAGATTTCAAGCTGCTGATATTGTTGGTCTCCAAGTACAAGGCTGTGACAGGGCGGAGGGCGGGGCCGAGTTGTGATTATACACACCCGTTCCCTTATCAGGCTAATTAAGCCTCCAAGAGGGATAAAGGCCGACTGCAGAATGTGGTGCGACGGGAGAGAGATCGTTTACAGTCAGCTGACTGTCATGTGTGTGTTTGTGTCTTTTGATTTATTACTTCATTAAACTATTATTTATATTGTCAAGCCAGTCGAAATCCCTTTACAAAGGCATATAAAAAAGCTCCAACAAACAAGCAGGGCAAAAATATAAGCACTTTTCCACCATCAGACCAAATGGTTCTCAGCACAGTGAGGAGAATTTACATTTTCACTTTCAGCTTGTTCTGCCCGGCATGATTACAAACCGTTCTCGGTCTGAATCTCTAGGCACATTAACTCTCTTCAACCTTGCTGGTGGAATAGCTTTAGAAGGCCTACGTGGTGACTCACGATTGTCAATTTGCTAATGCCAAGATAACTCAGTTGATTCTAGGTGATGTAGCTGGCCAAGTTCGCTAACATTCAGTGAAGTTAATAGCATTTTTTGCATGGTAACTGAACTATTAGAAGCATAGAACTGTACATTTTCAATGTTTGGGGTAACAGTGACCTATATTGTCGAATCTGGTTAATATCTCCAGGTTTACATCCGCAGCCGTAAAGAGGCTGCATTTCTCTGATGTTAATTATTAGCTGTCCAATCACAATAATCCATCAATGCTACAAATGATTATTTTTGGACAAGGTCTCTTTGCATAGCATTGCATGCACTAGCTCTATGCATTACAATGCTAGATGCAATCCAATCTCTGGACATAATCATTTCAGAGTGGCAGTCACAAATTGGGGAAGGGTTACATCACCCGTCCCGTAAAATACAAGATCGTCCCGTTTTTAAAGGATTAAATTATGCATCCCGTATTTGTCCCGAATGTAAGCAGATCCAATGGTGTCACAGCAAAATCGTTCAAGAAAATTTATTTAACCTTGATATTCATTTGAAATTTTGCCTTCTGTGGGTAAGGGACCGTCCATCCATGTGGTTAGGAACCATCTGAAAACTTCTACCAGCAGCACCAATGCTACAAATATTGGGCTATAGATATTAGACTGCTATAATATAAGCATGTAAACATAATTTTCATTTAGCTCTATATGAATTATATGTTACATGTCAAATGTGCATTTTAGTGGGACAAAATATGAAATAGTATTTATAGTTGCACTTATTTGTGCAACTATAATTAGTGACTGTCCTTACGTTTTTCATTGTATATTTCTTGTTACTTCAGTGTAAATATACCACATTCTGTGTGGATTTATTTATTTGGGTTTACATCTAAATTGAGAATGTTCTAGGAAGTTAATGGATACATTTTTATTTGTCTTAATAAAAAAATAGGAGGTGCGACATTATCATGGCACACCTAATAAATTGCATTTTCCTATATAGCAATTTTGGCCTGAACGATTACTGTTTTCAAAGCAGTAAATGTTTCTGAAAGTTACTAATCATATTCTCAAGGTTTTGTTCACACGTAAGTGTTCCATATTGGATTGGATTTATTTGGCTAAGGTCATGCTCTACAGGTGCTAATATGAGTGCGACCAAACTTTATGGCTTGTTTGTTAACGTGATATGCAGTTTGGCATCTCTTCCAATGATATACAGTATGTGTGAATTACTCACATTGACTCATTGCATCGTAAGCACCCTGACGTGTTGACACTTCTCAAATGCGATCAAAGAGACGCATAAAATGAGGACATCACCACACCGCTATCCACACCACATTCCCTCTGTGCCAAGCTTGTGACTTTCTCCTGGCAACATATGATGAGCATTGATGACAAGTCATCCAGTATGAGTGCATCATACTGTGTGAAAAAGTAGTCTACTGTTTAACCTCCCCAGAGGGAAATTAAATCAACAGGGTAGAGATGGCTGATGAACTGTGGGAAACTAATACCTAAATGGTCTTTAATACCATTATGCCTTGTAAGGTTTGTCATTTTGTCATTGTGCAAACATTATTGCATTGCTGCAAACAATACTGCCAGACTGATCTCACAGTGAATTCGGAATCAATAGGTTGACTTTTCTTTAGCTATACTTTGTCTGTGCCTACTGAAATTCAAAGTGATCCCAGTGGTCGAATCGGCAATTGTTTTTTAAAGTAAGGGCATATGTGAACTCTTTTTTTTTTCTGTGTGAAATGCCCACAGAGAGGCACCAAAAATGAGTTGAAAAGTGAGTAGCTTTTAGCTGTTATAGATGTAATACAGTGAAGCATAATAATGCAAAGCGATCACTTTCTGGATTCAATGCGGGATACTAACCCGGGTCTCCCTGCAAAAAAAATGCTTTTGATCCAGGCCAAGTCCCAGGTCTAAAGTCAGCACAAATATTGCCAAATGTGACTTTCACAAACATTTGCATATATTTTATCCATAATTTACTTCCGTACACTGATGAGTCTGACGTGTGTCTGGTGAGTACACATGCCTACCAGTACATCACGGTAAACATCTCTCATTCAAAAGTTACAAATGTTTTTTGTGTTATTTTCTAGTCTGAATCGGTCTTAATATTACAAAACGTGTGTGATGATCTGTGTTAATGTAATAGCTGCTTTAAACTAATGAAGAATAAAGAGAAAGCAACCATGGCAAGCACACCTATGGAAGAGTACCTTAAGTTTAACTACTATTGTGTTTTACTCATGTTGGCATGCCAAAATTGTCTCTTTTGGAGTGTGGTCAATTTAACTGTACAAGTTAATGATTTAGTTAATTCAATATACAGTATTTTCCACATCAACTTGCTGCATAAATATGAATAATATGTTTACATTTTAGTCTTGTGGCTAACACATTATTCACATAAAGTATGTGCTTTATAATTTTATGATTTGTCACTGAGAGGATCAAGTTGTGACCCGTCTAATGGAGGCTAAAAGGAGGATTTCATCTGCGGAAGACTCGGTGGCAGTGTCCAAATATCAGCTTGCTAACTTACTGACTAAGGTGGACCAACTTCATTCAAAAGTGGACGATTTAGAGAACAAAGGTCAACGAACGAATTTGAGAATAGTTGGCCCACCAGAAGGAGCAAAAGGCTCCGGTCCGCTTGCGTCGTTTCTCCATTCCTCTATCCCCAAATGGCTAGACCTGCCCACAGACTCTCTAACCTTGGATATAGAAAGAGCTCATAGATCTCCCTCTTTTGCACCTAGCAATCTGAACTCAACCCCAAGGAGTGAGCTGGTTCGCTTTTTGCGGTTTACCAAAAATGAAACTGTTCTGAGGGCAGTGTTAAAGAAGATGATTACCCACGAGGGCGCGGAGCTTTTATATATATATATATTTTTTATAAATGTTACTTATTTATTTATTTTTAGACTATTACTGTATATTTTTGCTTTTACTATTCGTTATGTAGGATCGTTTTTCCTTTTTGGAAGGGGATTTAGACACTGTAAGGTCATACGCTTGTTCCACTTTCCCTTTACAGTCCCTTTTTTTTTTTTTTACTCAGTGGGTTCAGTCATTTTAATTCAATTTGTGGTACTGTTCTGTTCAAATTTGGTGTCTTCTATGTGCAAGATTTACTTTTGTCAGCTCATAAACTTAACATTTATTTGTATTTTTTTTTGCATGCATGGTATTGGTATTGGAGTGCATCTCACTATTGGAAATGTACAGGTGCTGGTCATATAATTAGAATATCATCAAAAAGTTGATTTATTTCAGTAATTCCAGTCAAAAAGTGAAACTTGGATATTATATTCATTCATTACACACAGACTGATATATTTGAAATGTTTATTTAATTTAATTGTGATGATTAAAACTGACAACTAATGAAAATCCCAAATTCAGTATCTCCGAAAATTTGAATATTACTTAAGACCAATACAAAAAAAGGATTTTTAGAAATGTTGGCCGACTGAAAAGTATGAACATGTACAGCACTCAATACTTAGTTGGGGCTCCTTTTGCAATGCAGCGTGGCATGGAGTCGATCATTCTGTGGCACTGCTCGGGTGTTATGAGAGCCCAGGTTGCTCTGATTTTGGCCTTCAGCTCTTCTGCATTGTTGGGTCTGGCGTATCGCATCTTCCGCTTCACAATACCCCATAGATTTTCTATAGAGTTAAGGTCAGGCGAGTTTGCTGGCCAATTAGGAACAGGGATACCATGGTCCTTAAACCAGGTACTGGTAGCTTTGGCACTGTGTGCAGGTGCCATGTCCTGTTGGAAAATGAAATCTGCATCTCCATAAAGTTGGTCAGCAGCAGGAAGCATGAAGTGCTCTAAAACTTCCTGGTAGACGGCTGCGTTGACCTTGGACCTCAGAAAACACCAGCAGATGACACGGCACCCCAAACCATCACTGCCTGTGGAAACTTTACACTGGACTTCAAGCAATGTGGATTCTGTGCCTCTCCTCTCTTCCTCCAGACTCTGGGACCTTGATTTCCAAAGGAAATGCAAAATTTACTTTCATCAGAGAACATAACTTTGGACCACTCAGCAGCAGTCCAGTCGAGACGCTTCTGACGCTGTGTCTTGTTCAAGAGTGGCTTGACACAAGGAATGCGACAGCTGAAACCCATGTCTTGCATACGTCTGTGCATGGTGGTTCTTGAAGCACTGACTCCAGCTGCAGTCCACTCTTTGTGAATCTCCCCCACATTTTTTAATGGGTTTTGTTTCACAATCCTCTCCAGGGTGTGGTTATCCCTATTGCTTGTACACTTTTTTCTACCACATCTTTTCCTTCCCTTCGCCTCTCTATTAATGTGCTTGGACACAGAGCTCTGTGAACAGCCAGCCTCTTTAGCAATGAACTTTTGTGTCTTGCCCTCCTTGTGCAAGGTGTCAATGGTCATCTTTTGGACAGCTGTCAAGTCAGCAGTCTTCCCCATGATTGTGTAGCCTACAGAACTAGACTAAGAGACCATTTAAAGGCCTTTGCAGGTGTTTTGAGTTAATTAGCTGATTAGAGTGTGGCACCCGGTGTCTTCAATATTGAACCTTTTCACAATATTCTAATTTTCTGAGATACTGATTTTGGGGTTTTTCATTAGTTGTCAGTTATAATCATCAATTAAAAGGAATGAACACTTGAAATATATCAGTCTGTGTGGAATGAATGTATACATTATCCAAGTTTCACTTTTTGAAATAAATCAACTTTTTGATGATATTCTAATTATATGACCAGCACCTGTATATGCCCCAAATACTGACTGCCCCAGTTTCATATCTTGGACAGTTATGCAGTTTAACTGGTTTTGTGGAAACCTTTTTGGGCTATTTTCCTACCTTTAGAAAAATGAACTTGTGATTTATGCCGGTCTAATGATTTCTGGCATATTTGGTCCCCTCTTTGGAATTTTCTTGAGAATGTATGTTGAATGTCTTGGTTTCTTGACTGATATTACCCTTCACTCGACCCTTGAAATACCAGTTGATGGAAGATTGTATGATGGATTATTGTATATACTGCCATGAAAAACCTGTACCACAGTTCCCTTTACAAAATGCTTCACTATGATGCTGTGCTGAAGAGCGCTTTGGGAACACGTCTCAGTTGTGACCAGCTGTGAATATGTATGCAACACGTCAATGAACACTGACTGAAATGTATAGCCTCTGCCGATGTAATCATTGGACGCACCTGGCGCAGTGGCTATAAATAGATGCATCACCGGTGCATCATCAGATTTTTCGTCTTCAGAGCCATTCTGTGCTGTGTGCTGTCACGAAGCTGTCAAACTTTCTTTCCTCTGTTAGGAGTTAGATTCTGTTAGGCAGTGTGCAGTGAACCTTTTCTCCTTTCTCTGCTTTCTATAAATATGTATATAAACAGAGAGAGAATGACTGAGAATCAGAGCAAACGATGCGTGTTCCCTTGTTTACGCTCTATTGCTGAGAGGGACACGCATCAGTTTTACTTTGTTTGTTTGGGGGAAGATCATGCTGCTCTCTCGTTGGAATGGGGTGGGTGCGAGCATTGTGATCTGCTTTTGGGCGGAATGCTTCGCTCTCACCTCACTTACTTCCGGGAGTCAGCGGTCACTCTTTCATCGTGGGGCTCTCGCATATATCTGGCTTAGGAGCGAGAGATGGTCCGTCCCTATCGCTCGCTCTCTCCCCAGATCCAGCTGATCCTTCTCGTAAGCCTGAAGCGCGCCTCGGCGCCTCTTCGTTTCACAAGGGGGCGCTGAACCTCTGTACATTCCACGCATAATAATAAAGCGGCTGAGAAATTACTCGAGGTGTTTCCTCAGGCTGTGGCCAGACTACAGCTAGACTGGCCATGTGAATAAGAGACACCTCCCCCCCCAAACTATGAGACTGATTTCTGTGTGGTGGCTAAAAAAAATTAATAAAAAAAGAAAGGGAATGCTATATTAGTCCCTTCCTTTCTTTGATGACATCCATGACGAGCTTTCTCGCTCATGGAGGAACCCATATACTTTCCGTGTCCACGTACCCTCCACATCTTTATACTCGACTATCATTGGTGCTGAGACACGGGGGTATTCAATGATGCAGCCAGTCCAAGAGACGCTTGCGGGCTATCTCTCACCGGGTTCGGCATAGTCTTTTAAAAGCCCTCCCTCCCCACGAAGCCATGCAGGACCACCTCCACGCTAGTGGGGAAGGCGTATCAAGCGGCGGGTCAGGCTGGTGCTGCTCTGCACACCATGGCGGTGTTGCAGGCATACCAGGCTGATCTGTTTAAGGACCTGAGTGCAGGTTCCGCACTCGACGAGGAAGCGTTTTCTGAGCTTCGTCGAGCCACAGACAGCCCGTGCTATTGGCCGGTCTATGTCTGCTTTGGTCAGCATGGAAAGACACCTGTGGCTCAACCTATCAGGCATTAAGGACAAAGATAACATTTTTCTCCTTGATGCCCCAATTTCGCCTTCTGGACTTTTTGGAGACGCCATGACTACAGTTATCTCCAGGTTCCAGGAGGCAAAAAGCCATGAGGAAGCATTCGGGCAATTCTTTCCTTGCTGCACTCAGGGGGCGGGGCCATCGGCCACCCAGTCCCTCCCCGGTCCTGCTAGAAGGGAGTCTCAAAAACAGAGTGTGGCAAGTCGTGCTCCCCCTCGTAACGACTCCCCTTGGGACGGGGCGTGTGTACTATCCACTTCGCCCCTCCCGGCACCCTCACGAATCCTCACCTTTCCCGTCGCCTCTGGTGTTTCGGGAGGCAGAGGCTTCCAACTAAAAGTTGGGTGTACCGCTGTTTGCTGCCTTATTCCAGGACGCAGAACACCCGACATCCCCTCAACAGGAAGTGTCGAAATTAGTATCCATTTCAGAAAACCTGGCAGCATGGAAACTTCTGCCCGGTATTTCTATGTGGGCTCTAAGAACAGTAGAAAGAGGCTACAGAATTCAATTCTCCCGCCATCCTCCGCACTTCAACGGCGTGGTCGCAACTTCCGTGAAACCGGAGCAGGCATGTCTACTGTGGAAAGGACTCAAAGTCGCTTGGTCTAAGGGGCCATAGAACATGTTCCCCTTCCAGAGAAAGAGTCAGGCTATTACAGCAAATACTTCCTGGTCCCCAAGAAGGGTGGGGGGTTGCGTCCGATCTTAGATCCTCGAGGCTTGAACCGCTCAGTCAGGGTGTTCAAGTTCTAGATGCTAACTATCAAGACGGTCACGTCACAAGCCCAACATCACGTTTTGGCTGGTCACGATCGATCTCATGGATGCATATTTTCTTATAGAAATTCTGCCACAGCACAGGAAGTTCCTGAGGTTCGCTTTCGGAGGCCTTCCAGTATCGGGTTCTTCCATTCGGCCTAGCCTTATTTACCCCGCACATTCACGAAATGCAGGGATACAGCACTGGCTCCTTTGTGACTCCGGGGTATCTGCATTCTGAATTACATAGACGACTGGCTGATCCTTGCGCAGTTCCAAGAACTGGCAGTTCAGCACAGGGATATCATCTTAGCTCATCTGGTTTCTCTGGGTCTGAGACTCAACATCAAAAGTGCGTTCTCTCTCCCACCCAGGGAATTACCTATCTGGGAGTTATATGGAATTTGATCACAATGCGGTCTCATTTGTCTCCCGCTCGAATCATTTCCATACAGAACACCCTGAGCAAAGTCAGGCTAAGTCAAGCGTTGCACTGCTCGTCAGTATCAACGAATACTAGGTCTCAGGGCATCTGCGTCCATGGTGATCCCTCTGGACCTTCTGCTCATGAGACCATTTTTGTTGTGGCTCAAAGCTAGGGGGGTTTCTTCCAAGGGCAAAATCCCCTGAGGTTACCAAGACCATTTTAAGTGCTAGGGCTCCCTCCACTTGGAACAAATCTGGGTCGATTTTACAAGGCAGAAGAGGACCTCTTCGCCTCTATGAACAGCGCAATGTCACCTCTACTTCTCCCCGAGTCACCCAGTCCCCTCCTCTGGGGCTGAAAACGGTGGCGCATTCATGGCCCAGAATGCGCCTGTATGCATTTCCCTTTATTAAAAGTTAATATTGCAGAACCAGTTAACTGCCAGATCACTTCAGTTCTGGACTTTCTGCAGGAAGAACCACCAGCAGGCTTATGCTCCGCCACTCTAAGGGTCTATGTGGCCGCCACTTCGGACGGAGTGCGCTTCATGTGGCCTCCTGCCATGACCTCTTCACAGGACTTGGCAATAGTCTTTGAGGGTCTGGTTGAGACCTCCTTTGAACCTCTAGAGTCAGCGTCTGACAGACTTCTGACTCTCAAGATGGTTTTTCTTATATCGATTATCTCTAGAGAGAATTGGGGACCTACAGGGTCTGTCTGTTTTGCCAGCCTGTTTAGAGTTTGCCCCAGGAATGACCAAAGCAATTTTGCACCCTCATCCTGACTACCTGCCTAAGGTGCCTTTCGCGACCCTACATCGGGTCACTCTCTAAGCCTTCTGCTCCCCGCCGTTTGCAACGCCGGAGCAGCAAAGGCTTCCCAGACTGTGCCCAGTCTGTGCCCTTCAGACTTATGTCCACCACTCTAGCCAGTGGCATAAGTCAAGGCAACAGCTCCTTGCCATGGGAGCCGCAAGAGCGGCCACCCCCAAGCAGACTATGTCGCCTTGGGTGAGGGATGCTACTGCTCTGACCTTCATGGCGCGCTGTCAAGCTTCACCAGTAGGTGTCAGGGCTCACGCTACCAGAGAGCTCGCCTCCTCTAAAGCCTTGGCTAGAGGTCTCCCTCTGCAGCAAGTTTGTGATGAGGCAGGTTGGTCCTCTCCGCACACATTCATTCGATTTTTATAGTTTGGATGTTCTTGCCACTCCAGGCTCTTATGTCCTTGAGTCAACATCTCAAGCTCATGTCTGAGGCCTCTCACGCTCTTGTGAGCACACTACACAACCGTAGGGGGTCCGGACAGCCACAGTGCGGTGGCGTGGGTATTCTCGTTCCCAGAGCGCTCTTCAGCGCAGCATCATAGTAAAGCTTTTTGTAAAGGGAACGTCTCGGGTTACATATGTAAGCCTTGTTCCCTGAAAAAAGCAGAACGAGATGCTGCGCTTTTCTGCCGCACTGGGATGCCCCGGGACTGCTCTTCAGACGAAATATCTGATGCTGCACCGGCATCTATTTATAGCCACTGTGCCAGGTGCGTCCAATGATTACATTGGCAGAGGATATAAAATTCCATTCAATGTTCTTTGACGTGTTGTATACATATTCACAGCTGGTCACAACTGAGACGTGTTCCCAAAGCACTCTTCAGCGCAGCATCTTGTTCCGCTTTTTTCAGGGAACAAGGGTTACATATGTAACCCAAGACGTTTTCTTTGTAAAACTATTAAAAAAAATTATACAAAATTTTCTTTAAAAAAAAGAAACGTGTTTAACCCTAGTAATGTTCTTAAAAGTAATTATATTATTTGAAAGACATTAACTAATATCTGATTATAAGAATTTAAAATATAATGTGTTACACTACTTTTGACTAAAAGGTCATTAGATTACAGTTGCTAATTACTTTGTAATCAGATTGTACCCAACTCTGATTGTAATGTTAAACATTTAATTCAGCGAGTGGCCTCCAGTTATCTCGGAAAACTCCATAAGATGTTGGTTAATGGAGAAAAATAACCTTGCGAGAAACCAACAACATGAATATAATGCCAATATTACTTATGTATAGTGTGAGTCATGGTTTAAAATTATTCAACTAAGTAAGTGTTAAGGGACAGTGTTTAAACAAGATTTTAAATGAACTAATATTAATGACTAATGTCTTTGAAGTCCATCCTGTATTAACTGCAGAAGTTCACATAGATGTAATTGTCCTTGTTAATTGGCAGATGAAGGCTTTTGTTGGCAATTAATTGATATTCTATGTATACCATTTCAATGACCTCTCCATCAATAGACCAAGTTGATGCAGAGGTCATTGAGTAGCATCGCAGTTCAACCTGGCCGGTAATTTCGGTGAGGTCCATCCTAAATTCAAGATTCAGACAATGGCATATGAAGTATCCCATGTCTTATGGTTGGAGTTGGCATCAGTTCATCTTCTAAAGTCCATTGTGATAGACTGAAGAGATTTTTGGCTGGCACCGGCTGCATTTAGTCATCATCACAGAGTGACACATATCAGTGGAGTCCAACACTAGGCAGGAATGCAGCTGGATCCAGACTGTTCTGGTGACCTCAGGATAGGAGTCCCAAGGTTGAGACAGGGAAACAAATAAAATAATATTAGTATAGATGCCATTCAATTCAATGTATTATATTATAGAGTTATAGATCATTATAAATGTTTCTGGTTTCTGGTTCTGGCAGACCTAACTATAGCAGTCTAGTTGTGGGTTGAAGGATAAATTAGGTGTATGCCTGGCTAAATAGATGAGTCTTTAGTCTAGACTTAAACTGAGGGAGTGTGTCTGCATCTCGAACTGTGTTAGGGAGACTATTCTATAGTTTAGGAGCCAAATATGAAAAGGATCTACCTCCTTTTGTGGATTTTGATATTCTAGGAACTATTAACAGGCCAGAATTTAGTGATTGTAATGAACGAGATGGAATATAGCGTGTCAGAAGGTCACCTAAGTACTGTGGAGCTAGATCAAAGCTTTGTGTGTAGTTAACAGAATTTTAAAATGAATACGTAATTGAACAAGTAGCCAATGTAATGATGATAAAATGGGGATAATATGATAATTTTTCTTGGTTCTTGTTAGAACAATTGAAGTTTATTTATAGATCTTGCTGGACATCCTCCCAGTAATGCATTACAATAATCTAGTCTTGAGGTTATGAATGCATTGATTAGTTTTTTCGGAATCAGCAACAGAGAGCATGTGGCATAATTTAGCAGTATTTCTTAGGTGGAAGAATGCTGTTCTGCAAACTTTGGTTATTTATGTGGTTATTTTGCATTTTAAATCCAAGTTTGTCTAAAAATGTCTTAATTTGTGTCAGTCCAATCAAATAGCTAAGACAAAGGTGTTACATACAAATCAATGGAATTTTGAGGCTGAGGGCATTGCATTTTGTTACAGTGCCTAACACAGTGCACTCTCTTGTATACTAAGTGCTTTAGCAAATGTAATAGGTAATCTATTTATTCCATGCATACAGAAAATGTTCATACTGTGCACAGTATGTTCACAGTATGCAATACCTGGATGATCATAGAGTATATGCTATTTACTGCAGGAAGTAGTTATTCCAAACATAACCATCATGTCATCATTTCTAACTTTCAATACCAATTTAGTATATCAAGTATACAATGTGTTTCAGTCATGGGTCTGTTCTTATAAGTATGCTTTTCCATATTTTTGACGCACCTGGGTAGCTATTTCCAGTCATGCAAGAACAGGTACGATAGAATCAAATCACCAATAAAATCTGTCAAAAAGTATATAATTAAAGTTGCTTCTTAGGCTCGAAGATTGGTCAAGCCAATGCACTAATGGGCTAGGATGCCACTTCATTTTTTCCAGCTGCCCGCTTAAGTGTGCCAATTCCTCTCATATTATTCAATGAGTCTGTCTCCTCCTCATACTTTCTGTTATAACTCGTAATTTTGGTTGATTCCAGATTTCCAGAAATTGATGGTACCTGGGTCAGAGTGTGTATATGGGAAAGAATAAATGAAGGAGTGCGCTCATGGCTCGGTATCGAGCAGCTGATGATTGTCTTCTGTGAGTCACACTCACCACGGCCATTTCCAGGCACTGCTCCCTTTTCATACTGAGTTTATACTCTGTGTTTGGTGTATATTTTCCCTCAGTATATTTTCTGTTTGACTGCCAGTGTAGCTACCTGAAATCTTTTCACTCTCATTTTGACAAAAAATCCCTCCCTGTTTTCTGCTTTGTAACACTCAAATGGAGAGTTAAATAGATCTCAGTACATTTTTTTGTCAGAGCTAACTTTTTGCAATTAGTTTTTATTAACCCAAAGTCATTTTTAGTAGATGAAGTCAGTTCATTCAGGTGTTCCAGCAGAGTAACCACAGGTGTAGTGTAGAATAAACATGTAACCCTACTGTTTTCTCACACTGTTTTAGCTATGAATAGGCTCTTGTGACTTGGGCTAGTGATCAACCACTTAGAAACCATCCAGAACACCCTAGCAACCACATGGCAATGTTCTAATAGTAAAATCTATTGTTTCTTTGGTTTCTGTGCTGTTAAAAAGTCCTTGGCTATAATTAAACTTTTTAACTTTTTAAGTAATTGTCTAAGACACCTGAAGTCACATGCTGTTTTATTGCCTGGTTTTTCCATTTGTAATGTTTCCTCATTAGGGTCAGGATTGGCCACTGGTTGAGTATTTAGACAACTCCGATATGCAGATAGCAGAGCTTTCTGGACACTCGCTTGCCTCAGCCACCGCACCTTGTTTAAATAGTATCAGTCTCAAACACACAAACACATGCACGCCTTAGATATATAAAGCATGGCCCAGCTGCCCTGTGCTATGTTGATCTCCACCTTGGTGGGTGCACCCAGATTGCTAATATACTTCAAAATCCTCCTATTTTATCTTCCAAAACAAAAACAATGCCCAATTATGTACCACACAATCTGTTGGAATGCATTCTGTTCATCAGTATTTAGCCAAATACATCAGGTTTACAGATAGTTTTAGTTGCATTATGTTATAATCTCTTCAGCTCACTAACAAAGACCAATGGAGCAAAATAGGGCAACACTTTTGGGAATTTGCATTTCATGTGATGTGTGGTGGTGTTTGAACACAGTATCAGTATACAGTAGTATGACTGCCTGATTGCCACCACTTCTGTCAAGATCTTCACCTGGTGTTTATGACTGTTAAAGTTAACTTGAAATCAGAAATGACCCTATTTACGTTCTATATACTACACATTTTTGCTCTTACTGTGCACATGATTTAAAATACATTTTAAAAAATGTCTCTGTAATCTTTTTGGCTGACATCACACATAATACTCTTTTCCAGTTATCTGTTGTCCAATGTCTGTGTTTCTTTGCCCACTCTAATAATTTATTTTTGTGTTTCTGTTTCAAAAGTGGCTTTTTCTTTGCAAATTTTCCCATAAGGCCTGCACCCCTGAGACTTTTCTTTACTTTTGTACATGAAACTGGTGTTGAGCGGGTAGAATTCAATGAAGCTGTGAGCTGAGGACATGTTCTCTTTCTGTACTTGTTAGAGCCAGTGTCCTTTGTCTTTGAAGACTGTAGTGTACACCTTTGTATGAAACCAGTTTTTGGGCCATTTCAAGCATTGTATAGCCTTCATTCTTCAAAAAATTATTCATTTTCTTTTGACATTTTTTACCTAATATTGACCTTAAGACATGCCAGTCTATTGCATACTGTGGCAACTCAAAAACAAACACAATGTTAAGCTTATACCAATGAACTATGAACCAAATAGCTTTCAACTGTGTTTGATATAATGACGTGTGATTTTATAGTACTAATTTAGCATGATTACTCAATGATAAGGTGTTGGAGTGATGGCTGCTGGAAATGGGGCCTGTATAGATTTGATCAAAATGACTTTATACAAAAAGTGTTGGTGCTGCTTTTTACATCAATGATGTCCTGACTATACTTTGTGATCAGCATGAATGCCACGTTGTGAGTACCAATTTCCTTCCGAAACAGCAAAATCTGTACATTATTCCAAACTTTTGGCCACCAGTGTATTTATAATAATTTTTTCTTGGCTAGTGTTGAAGGCAATGCATTTTTCTCAAGTCCAGTCTAAAAATATCTTTGCTTGAAAGTGATGGCATACAATACAAAATATTACTGATTGATTCAGAATTTTCAATCCACCTTGCTGATGCTTCTAAGACTATGTAAGTTTTATTTAGGACAAAACCTAATTTGTGTTAACCTCTTAAATAATGTTCACAACAACAAATCAAAACAATGATCAATACACAACAGAAATCCACAAGTTTAAGTTTGTTATGCATAAACGTACATTTACAAAATCAGTGAATGTAAGATTTAACCCTTATTTCATGATCTATTCCATTCCCGATGGATAAAATCAAGTCCTGCCGTACTTTTTTACTTTTTGAAATGTTTTACACGGCAGTGTCACATTATGGCAGTAAAAATGGGTTGCAAACACTAACTAGAAAAAAAGTTCGTCGAGACAAACTTTAAGTTGGCTTGTGAAAGTTTGGACCAGAAAGTTTGAAGAAGTTTAAAGTAGTTTGAAGTAGTTTATAGTTTAAAGTAGTTTATAGTTTAAACTAGTTTAAAGTTTAAAGTAGTTTGTAGTTTAAAGTAGTTTAAAGTTTAACTTAGTTGCTAGATAGATAGATAGATAGATAGATAGATAGAGAGATAGACACTCAGATAGATACATAGATAGATAGACACGTTTTTAGCATGTTTTAGCACTTTGCTAGGCGAAGCTAGCATGTGTAAGCATGATGCTAGCACGTTTTTAGCATGTTTTAACACTCCGCTAGGTGATGCTAGCATGTGTTAGCATGATGCTATCATGTTTTTAGCATGTTTTAGTACTTCGCTAGGCGATGCTAGCATGTGTTAGCATGATGCTAGCACCTTTTTAGCATCTTTTAGCACTTCGCTAGGCGATGCTAGCATGTGTTATCATGATGCTAGCACGCACTTCGCTAGGTGATGCTAGCATGTGTAAGCATGATGCTAGCACGTTTTTAGCATTTTTTAACACTTCGCTAGGCGATGCTAGCATGTGTTAGCATGATGCTAGCACATTTTAAGCATGTTTTAGCACTTCGCTAGGCGATGCTAGCATGTGTTAGCATGATGCTAGCACGTTTTTAGCATTTTTTAGCACTTTGCTAGGCAATGCTAGCATGTGTTAGCATGATGCTAACACGTTTTTAGCATGTTTTAACACTTCGCTAGGCGATGCTAGCATGTGTTAGCATGATGCTAGCACGTTTTTAGCATTTTTTAGCACTTCGTTAGGCGATGCTAGCATGTTTTTAGCATTTTTTGCACTTCGCTAGGTGATGCTAGCACGTTTTTAGCATGTTTTAGCACTTCGCTAGGCGATGCTAACGTGTTAACATGATGCTATCACATTTTAGCACTTCGCTAGGCGATTTTAGCATGATGCTAGCACATTTTTAGCTTGTTTTAGCACTTAAACTTCAAACATACAGTGTGACCAGTGTAGTCTGATTACAACATTAATGACTCTAATGAGCCGGTTCTTTTGAATCTACAGTGTGAAACATACAGTGTGACCAGTGTAATCTGATTCCCAAATTAATGACTCTAATGAGCCAGTTCTTTTGAATCTACAGTGTGAAACATACAGTGTGACCAGTGTAGTCTGATACCCAAATTAATGTCTCTAATGAGCCAGTTCTTTTGAATCTACAGTGTGAAACATACAGTGTGACCAGTGTAGTCTGATTACAACATTAATGACTCTAATGAGCCGGTTCTTTTGAATCTACAGTGTGAAACATACAGTGTGACCAGTGTAGTCTGATTCCCAAATGAATGACTCTAATGAGCCAGTTCTTTTGAATCCACAGTGTGAAACATACAGTGTGGCCAGTGTAGTCTGATTCCCAAACAAATTACTCTAATGAGCCGGTTCTTTTGAATCTACAGTGTGAAACATACAGTGTGAGCAGTGTAGTCTGATTACAACATTAATGACTCTAATGAGCCAGTTCTTTTGAATCTACAGTGTGAAACATACAGTGTGAGCAGTGTAGTCTGATTACAACATTAATGACTCTAATGAGCCGGTTCTTTTGAATCTACAGTGTGAAACATACAGTGTGACCAGTGTAGTCTGATTACAACATTAATGACTCTAATGAGCCAGTTCTTTTGAATCCACAGTGTGAAACATACAGTGTGACCAGTGTAATCTGATTACAACATTAATGACTCTAATGAGCCGGTTCTTTTGAATCCACAGTGTGAAACATACAGTGTGACCAGTGTAATCTGATTACAACATTAATGACTCTAATGAGCCTGTTCTTTTGAATCTACAGTGTGAAACATACAGTGTGACCAGTGTAATCTGATTACAACATTAATGACTCTAATGAGCCGGTTCTTTTGAATCTACAGTGTGAAACATACAGTGTGACCAGTGTAGTCTGATTCCCAAATTAATGACTCTAATGACCCAGTTCTTTTGAATCTAAAATGTGAAACATACAGTGTGACCAGTGTAGTCTGATTCCCAAATTAATGACTCTAATGAGCCAGTTCTTTTGAATCTACAGTGTGAAACATACAGTGTGACCAGTGTAGTCTGATTCCCAAACAAATGACTCTAATGAGCTGGTTCTTTTGAATCTAAAATGTGAAACATACAGCGTGACCAGTGTAGTCTGATTCCCAAACAAATTACTCTAATGAGCCGGTTCTTTTGAATCTACAGTGTGAAACATACAGTGTGACCAGTGTAGTCTAATTCCCAAATAAATGACTCTAATGAGCCGGTTCTTTTGAATCTACAATTTGAAACATACAGTGTGACCAGTGTAGTCTGATTCCCAAATGAATGACTCTAATGAGCCGGTTCTTTTGAATCTACAATGTGAAACTTACAGTGTGACCAGTTTAGTCTGATTCCCAAATGAATGACTCTAATGAGCCAGTTCTACAGTGTAGTGTTAAAAACGTTTAACTTAGTTGCTAGATAGATAGATAGATAGATAGATAGATAGATAGATAGATAGATAGATAGATAGATAGATAGATAGGCACTCAGATAGATAGATATTTACCCTTAGATATATAGAGAGATAGATATAGATAGATAGATATTTACTGTCAGACAGATAGATAAATAGAGAGAGAGAGAGAGAGAGATATTTACCCTCAGATAGATAGATAGATAGATATTGACCCTCAAATAGATAGATAGATAGATATTGATCCTCAGATAGATAGATAGATTGATAGATAGACAGATAGATGCTAACACTTTTTTAGCATGTTTTATCACTTTGCTAGGTGAAGCTAGCATGTGTTAGCATGATGCTAGCACGTTTTTAGCATGTTTTAGCACTTCGCTAGGCGATGCAAGCATGTGTTAGCATGATGCTAGCATGTTTTTAGCATGTTTTAGCACTTCGCTAGGCTATGCTAGCATGTGTTAGCATGATGCTAGCACGTTTTTAGCATCTTTTAGCACTTCGCTAGGCGATGCTAGCATGTGTTAGCATGATGCTATCACGTTTTTAGCATGTTTTAACACTTCGCTAGGCTATGGTAACATGTGTTAGCATGATGCTAGCACGTTTTTAGCATCTTTTAGCACTTCGCTAGGCGATGCTAGCATGTGTTAGCATGATGCTAGCACGTTTTTAGCATGTTTTAACACTTCACTAGGCTATGGTAACATGTGTTAGCATGATGCTAGCACGTTTTTAGCATCTTTTAGCACTTCGCTAGGCGATGCTAGCATGTGTTAGCATGATGCTAGCACGTTTTTAGCATGTTTTAGAACTTCGCTAGGCGATGCTAGCATGTGTTAGCATGATGCTTGCACGTTTTTAGCATGGTTTAGCACTTCGCTAGGCAATGTTAGCATGTGTTAGCATTATGCTAGCATGTTTTTAGCATTTTTTAGCACTTCGCTAGGCGATGGTAGCATGTGTTAGCATGATGCTAGCACGTTTTTAGCATGTTTTAGCACTTCGCTAGGCGATGCTAGCATGTTTTAGCATGATGCTAGCACGTTTTTAGCATGTTTTAGCACTTCGCTAGGCTATTCTAGAATGTGTTAGCATGATGCTAGCACGTTTTTAGCATGTTTTAGCACTTCGCTAGGCAATGCTAGCATGTGTTAGCATGATGCTAGCACGTTTTTAGCATGTTTTAGCACTTCGCTAGGCGATGCTAGCACGTTTTTAGCATTTTTTAACACTTCGCTAGGCGATGCTAGCATGTGTTAGCATGATGCTAGCATGTTTTTAGCATTTTTTGCACTAGGCTAGGCGATGCTAGCACGTTTTCAGCATGTTTTAGCACTTCGCTAGGCGATTTTAGCATGATGCTAGCACATTTTTAGCTTGTTTTAGCACTTCACTAGTCAATGCTAGCATGTGTTAGCATGATGCTAGCACGTTTTTAGCATGTTTTAGCGTGTGGCAATGAAGATTTTAGGTCATTACTTTTTGGCTGCTAAATAAAATAAATCCTTTGAGGGAGAGAGAGAGGGAGAGATGCAGGGCTGACAGGTCCTTTTTGTCTGTGTTTGTGAAAATGTCAGTTGGGATTTAAATTTCTGAACATTCCGCAATGTTAAGTCAATGGGAGTTTTTTCCGAGTTTGATCGTCATTTTTAGGAAAACCGTAAGTCCGATCAGTTAGAAAAGATATAGCACACTATTCGGGATTAGTCTGAAGGTCTGTGCCGAGTTTGGTGCCTGTAGCTTAAAAGCTGTAGGAGGAGTTAGATACCGAAATTTCACTGCTAAGAAGAATAATAAGAATCGGAATAATAACTAGAAAAAGTTCGTCGAGACAAACTTTAAGTTGGCTTGTGAAAGTTTGGACCAGAAAGTTTGAAGAAGTTTAAAGTAGTTTGAATTTTAAATTAGTTTAAATTAGTTTAAATTAGTTTAAAGTCGTTTATAGTTTAAAGTAGTTTGAAGTTTAAAGTAGTTTATAGTTTAAACGAGTTTAAAGTTTAAATTAGTTTGTAGTTTAAATTAGTTTAAAGTTTATAGTTTGTAGTTTAAAGTAGTTTAAAGTTTAACTTAGTTGCTAGATAGATAGACACTCAGATAGATAGTTAGATAGAGAAATAGATAGATAGATAGATAGATATTTACCCTCAGATAGATAGATAGATAGATATTTACCCTCAGATAGATAGATAAATAGATAGAGAGAGAGAGAGAGATATTTACCCTCAGATAGATAGATAGATAGATATATATTGACCCTCAGATAGATAGATAGATAGATAGATAGACAGACAGATAGATGCTAGCACGTTTTTAGAATTTT
>NC_068291.1:7606327-7711327 GCF_025860055.1 Xyrauchen texanus | reverse complement strand
GGAGCTGTGACGCGTCAAAGTTTGTCTGAATGTTAAGTCTATGGGATTTTTCGGCCGCTTTTTTGCCCCTGGGGCAAATACCGTACCCCGATCAGCTTATAAAAGTCATAGCACACGTGTCCTCAATAGGCCGTTCGATTTGATACCTCATTCGTGGGTCTACGCCAAGCGGTGCTGGGACGAGTTAGGTGCCGAAGTTTTGTTAAGAGATATAATAAAAATAAAAATAAAAAGTATAATAAGTATGTGAGATTACAATAGTGATGCTTTGCAAGCACCACTAATAACTAGAATGTACATTTCCTGAAGAAAATGTGAGTGGTGCTTGCCGTGGCAAAACTCGTCAAATAGCATTTTATAACTGCTGAGATATGTTTTTTTCTACTCGGTTGCTAGGGTACCCCCATCTGGTTGCTAGGCAATTACCATAGTGATATTTATCAAGTCTCAAGCTATCCTGAGTAAAATCAGTCAACCAGGAAGTCTCTACGATGTTCTGATCCAGAGATATGTGATTTGTTAATTGGTTGCTAGGGTAACCCCTCCTTGTTGCTAGGCAGTTACCATAGTGATTCTAATCAAGTGTCTTTGCCATCCTGATTGAAATAAACCAACCCAGAAGTTTGTACGATTTTCTGGTGCAGAAATATGTGATTTGTTACTCGGTTGCTAGGGTAACCCCATCTGGTTGCTAGGCAGTTACCATAGTGATACTAATGAAGTCTCCTTGCCATCCTGATTGAAATAAGTCAACCCGGAAGTCTGTACTATTTTCTGGTGCAGAGATATGTGATTTGTTACTCGGTTGCTAGGGTAACCCCATCTAGTTGCTAGGCAGTTACCATATTGATAGTAATCAAGTGTCCTTGCCATCCTGAGTGAAATAAATCAACCCAGAAGTCTGTACTATTTTCTGGTGCAGAGATATGTGATTTGTTACTCGGTTGCTAGGGTAACCCCATCTGGTTGCTAGGCAGTTACCATAGTGATACTAATCAAGTCTCCTCGCCATCCTGATTGAAATAAGTCAACCCAGAAGTCTGTACTATTTTCTGGTGCAGAGATATGTGATTTGTTACTCGGTTGCTAGGGTAACCCCATCTGGTTGCTAGGCAGTTACCATAGTGATACTAATCAAGTCTCCTTGCCATCCTGATTGAAATAAGTCAACCCGGAAGTCTCTACGTTTTTCTGATGCAGAGATATGTGATTTGTTACTCGGTTGCTAGGGTAACCCCATCTGGTTGCTAGACAGTTACCATAGTGATACTAATTAAGTCTCCTTGCCATCCTGATTGAAATAAGTCAACCCGGAAGTCTCTACGTTTTTCTGATGCAGAGATATGTGATTTGTTACTCGGTTGCTAGGGTAACCCCATCTGGTTGCTAGGCAGTTACCATAGTGATACTAATGAAGAGTGCTTGCCATCCTGATTGAAATAAGTAAACCCTGAAGTCTCTACGTTTTTCTGATGCAGAGATATGTGATTTGTTACTCTGTTGCTAGGGTAACCCCATGTGGTTGCTAGGCAGTTACTATAGTGATACTTATCAAGTCTCCTTGCCATCCTGATTGAAATAAATCAACCCAGAAGTCTCTCTGATTTTCTGGTGCAGAGATATAGTTATTGCTAAACGGTTGCTAGGGTACTCTGTTTAGTTGCTAGGGAGTGGCTTGGCAGCTGCCAATCATGAAACTCCAAAGGCTGCTTGTCAGTATGAATGATATAAACCAACTCCCATGCCTCTGTGACATTCAGAATGGAAGATATCCCTCTATGGATTTTGGTTGCTAAGGTGCTCGACAGTGGTTGCTAGGGAGGGGCTAGGAAGTGTTGAGGTGATTCATGATTGGCTGTTTGTTGTTCCGAGTAAAACGAGACCACCCTTGTGTTTCTATGACACTTCTATCCGGAGATATCCCTTTGATGTCTTTCATTAGAAGTCTATAGGACTTGTTGCTAAGGTGCTCTTAAATTGTTGCTAGGGCGTGGCTTGATAGCTTCACAATGATCCCGAGAGACTGATTGGTCATCTGAGTGAAATGAGCCCGCCCCTTGTCTCTATGACACTGTGATCCAGAGCTATGTTCAATACAATATCCCTATGCAATGTCATTTCATGGGCCGTCCTACACCATTGTAAGTCAATTGGGGCAACTTTGGGCTGCTCCTGCCCCCAGGGGTGCAACTTTTACCCCATATTGAGGTATGCTCTTACAGAGCCTGCCAGCTTCTTCAAATGTGGCAAATCACACGTTTCTGCGAAATTCTCGCTCGGAGCTGTGACTGCGTCAAAGTTTGTCGCAATGTTAAGTCTATGGGATTTTTCGGCCGCTTTTTTGCCCCTGGGGCAAATACCGTACCCCGATAAACTATAAAAGTCATTCCACACGTCTCCTCAATAGGCCGTATAATTTGACGCCTCACTCAGGGGTGTGTGACAAAAGCTGCTTGGGACAAGTTAGGTGCCGAACTTTTGTGTGGAAGAATAATTATTATTATAATAATAACTAGATGGGTACATTTCCTGAAGAAAATGTGAGTGGTGCTTGCCGTGGCAAAACTCGATCAAACAGCATGTTGTAACTTGAAAAGAACAAAAATTATGGTCATAAATAAACCAACCCAGAAATGTGTACGATGTTCTGGTGCAGAAATATGTGATTTGTTACTTCGGTTGCTAGGGTAAGCCCGTGTGGTTGCTATGCAGTTACCAAGGTAATACAATACATGGCTCCTTTCCATCCTGAGTGAAATAAGTCAACCCGGAAGTCTGTAGTGTGTTCTGGTGCAGAGATATGTGATATGTTGCTCGGTTGCTAGGGTAACTCCATCTGGTTGCTAGGCAGTTACCATAGTGATACTAATCAAGTCTCCTGGCCATCCTGATTAAAATAAATCAACCCGGAAGTCTCTATGTTTTTGTGATGCAGAGATATGTGATTTTTTACTCGGTTGCTAGGGTAACCCCATCTGGTTGCTAGGCAGATACCATAGTGATACTAATCAAGTGTCCTTGCCATCCTTATTGAAATAAGTCAACCCGGAAGTCTCTACGTTTTTCTGATGCAGAGATATGTGATTTGTTACTCGGTTGCTAGGGTAAGCCCATCTGGTTGCTAGGCAGTTACCATAGTGATACTAATGAAGTCTCCTTGCCATCCTGATTGAAATAAGTCAACCCGGAAGTCTCTATGTTTTTGTGATGCAGAGATATGTGATTTTTTACTTTCGGTTGCTAGGGTAACCCCATCTGGTTGCTAGGCAGATACCATAGTGATACTAATCAAGTGTCCTTGCCATCCTTATTGAAATAAGTCAACCCGGAAGTCTCTACATTTTTCTGATGCAGAGATATGTGATTTGTTACTCGGTTGCTAGGGTAAGCCCATCTGGTTGCTAGGCAGTTACCATAGTGATTCTAATGAAGTCTCCTTGCCATCCTGATTGAAGTAAGTCAACCGGAAGTCTCTATGTTTTTGTGATGCAGAGATATGTGATTTGTTACTCGGTTGCTAGGGTAAGCCCATCTGGTTGCTAGGCAGTTACCATAGTGATACTAATGAAGTGTCCTTGCCATCCTGATTGAAATAAGTCAACCCGGAAGTCTCTACGTTTTTCTGATGCAGAGATATGTGATTTGTTACTTCGGTTGCTAGGGTAACCCCATCTGGTTGCTAGGCAGTTAACATAGTGATACTTATCAAGTCTCCTTGCCATCCTGATTGAAATAAATCAACCCAGAAGTCTCTCTGATTTTCTGGTGCAGAGATATAGTTACTGCTAAGCGGTTGCTAGGGTACTCTGTGTAGTTGCTAGGGAGTGGCTTGGCAGCTGCCAATCATGAATCTCCAAAGGCTGCTTGTCAGTATGAATGATATAAACCAACTCCCATGCCTCTGTGACATTCAGAATGGAAGATATCCCTCTATGGATTTTGGTTGTTAAGGTGCTTCGACAATGGTTGCTAGGGAGGGGCTAGGAAGTGTTGAAGTGATGCATGATTGGCTGTTTGCTGTCCCGAGTCAAGCGAGACCACCCTTGTGTTTCTATGACACTTCTATCCGGAGATATCCCTTTGATCTTTTTCAATAGAAGTCTATGGGACTTGTTGCTAAGGTGCTCTTAATGGTTGCTAGGGCGTGGCTTGATAGCTTCACAATGATCCAGAGAGACTGATTGGTTGTCTGAGTAAAATGAGCCCACCCCTCGTCTCTATGACACTGTGATCCAGAGCTATGTTCAATACAAATCCCTATGCTTTTTCATTTCATGGGCAGTCCTACACCATTATAAGTCAATTGGGGCATTTTTGGGCAGCTCCTGCCCCCAGAGGTGCAACTTTTACCCCATATTGAGGTATGCTCTTACAGAGCCTGCCAGCCTCTTCAAATGTGGCAAATCACACGTTTCTCACGAAATCCTCAGCTTGGAGCTGTGGCGTCAAAGTTTGTCTCAATGTTAAGTCTATGGGATTTTTAGGCCGCTTTTTTGCCCCTGGGGCAAATACCGTACCCGATAAACTTATAAAAGTCATAGCACACGTGTCCTCAATAGGCCGTTCGATTTGATACCTCATTACGTGGGTCTACGCCAAGCGGTGCTTGGGACGAGTTAGGTGCCGAAGTTTTGTTAAGAGATATAATAAAAATAAAAATAAAAAGTATAACTAGATAGGTACATTTCCTGAAGAAAATGTGAGTGGTGCTTGCCGTGGCAAAACTCGTCAAATAGCATTTTATAACTGCTGAGATATGTGTTTTTTTACTCGGTTGCTAGGGTACCCCCATCTGGTTGCTAGGCAGTTACCATAGTGATATTTATGAAGTCTCCTTGCTATCCTGAGTAAAATAAGTCAACCCGGAAGTCTCTACGATGTTCTGATCCAGAGATATGTGATATGTTACTCGGTTGCTAGGGTAACCCCATCTGGTTGCTAGGCAGTTACCATAGTGATACTTATGAAGTCTTCTTGCCATCCTGATTGAAATAAATCAACCCAGAAGTCTCTTCGATTTTCTGGTGCATAGATATGTGATTTGTTACTCGGTTGCTAGGGTAACCCCATGTGGTTGCTAGGCAGTTACCATAGTGATACTAATGAAGTCTCTTTGCCATCCTGATTGAAATAAGTCAACCCGGAAGTCTCTACGTTTTTGTGATGCAGAGATATGTGATTTGTTAGTCGGTTGCTAGGGTAACCCCATGTGGTTGCTAGGCAGTGACCATAGTGATACTAATGAAGTGTCCTTGCCATCCTGATTGAAATAAGTCAACCCAGAAGTCTGTACGTTTTTGTGATTTAGAGATATGTGATTTGTTACTTCGGTTGCTAGGGTAACACCATCTGGTTGCTAGGCAGTTACCATAGTGATACTAATGAAGTGTCCTTGCCATCCTGATTGAAATAAACCAACCCAGAAGTCGCTACGTTTTTCTGATGCAGAGATATGTGATTTGTTACTCGGTTGCTAGGGTAACCCCATGTGGTTGCTAGGCAGTTACCATAGTGATACTAATGAAGTCTCCTTGCCATCCTGATTGAAATAAGTCAACCCGGAAGTCTCTACGTTTTTGTGATGCAGAGATATGTGATTTGTTAGTCGGTTGCTAGGGTAACCCCATCTGGTTGCTAGGCAGTTACCATAGTGATACTAATGAAGTGTCCTTGCCATCCTGATTGAAATAAGTCAATCCGGAAGTCTTTACGTTTGTGTGATGCAGAGATATGTGATTTGTTAGTCGGTTGCTAGGGTAACCCCATCTGGTTGCTAGGCAGTTACCATAGTGATACTAATGAAGTGTCCTTGCCATCCTGATTGAAATAAACCAACCCAGAAGTCAGCTACGTTTTTCTGATGCAGAGATATGTGATTTGTTACTCGGTTGCTAGGGTAACCCCATGTGGTTGCTAGGCAGTTACCATAGTGATACTAATGAAGTCTCCTTGCCATCCTGATTGAAATAAGTCAACCCGGAAGTCTCTACGTTTTTGTGATGCAGAGATATGTGATTTGTTAGTCGGTTGCTAGGGTAACCCCATCTGGTTGCTAGGCAGTTACCATAGTGATACTAATGAAGTGTCCTTGCCATCCTGATTGAAATAAGTCAATCCGGAAGTCTTTACGTTTTTGTGATGCAGAGATATGTGATTTGTTAGTCGGTTGCTAGGGTAACCCCATCTGGTTGCTAGGCAGTTACCATAGTGATACTAATGAAGTGTCCTTGCCATCCTGATTGAAATAAGTCAACCAGGAAGTCTCTACGTTTTTGTGATGCAGAGATATGTGATTTGTTAGTGGGTTGCTAGGGTAACCCCATCTGGTTGCTAGGCAGTTACCATAGTGATACTAATGAAGTCTCCTTGCCATCCTGATTGAAATAAGTCAACCCGGAAGTCTTTACGTTTTTGTGATGCCAAGATATGTGATTTGTTACTCGGTTGCTAGGGTAACCCCATCTGGTTGCTAGGCAGTTACCATAGTGATACTAATCAAGTCTCCTTGCCATCCTGATTGAAATAAGTCAACCCGGAAGTCTCTACGTTTTTCTGATGCAGAGATATGTGATTTGTTACTCGGTTGCTAGGGTAACCCCATCTGGTTGCTAGGCAGTTAACATAGTGATACTTATGAAGTCTCCTTGCCATCCTGATTGAAATAAATCAACCCAGAAGTCTCTCTGATTTTCTGGTGCAGAGATATAGTTACTGCTAAGCGGTTGCTAGGGTACTCTGTGTAGTTGCTAGGGAGTGGCTTGGCAGCTGCCAATCATGAATCTCCAAAGGCTGCTTGTCAGTATGAATGATATAAACCAACTCCCATGCCTCTGTGACATTCAGAATGGAAGATATCCCTCTATGGATTTTGGTTGTTAAGGTGCTCGACAATGGTTGCTAGGGAGGGGCTAGGAAGTGTTGAAGTGATGCATGATTGGCTGTTTGCTGTCCCGAGTCAAGCGAGACCACCCTTGTGTTTCTATGACACTTCTATCCGGAGATATCCCTTTGATCTTTTTCAATAGAAGTCTATGGGACTTGTTGCTAAGGTGCTCTTAATGGTTGCTAGGGCGTGGCTTGATAGCTTCACAATGATCCAGAGAGACTGATTGGTTGTCTGAGTAAAATGAGCCCACCCCTCGTCTCTATGACACTGTGATCCAGAGCTATGTTCAATACAAATCCCTATGCCTTTTCATTTCATGGGCCGTCCTACACCATTATAAGTCAATTGGGGCATTTTTGGGCAGCTCCTGCCCCCAGGGGTGCAACTTTTACCCCATATTGAGGTATGCTCTTACAGAGCCTGCCAGCCTCTTCAAATGTGGCAAATCACACGTTTCTACTGAAATCCTCAGCTTGGAGCTGTGACGCGTCAAAGTTTGTCGCAATGTTAAGTCTATGGGATTTTTAGGCGCTTTTTTGCCCCTGGGGCAAATACCGTACCCCGATAAACATAAAAGTCATAGCACATGTGTCCTCAATAGGCCGTTCGATTTGACACCTCATTAGGTGGGTCTACGCCAAGCGGTGCTTGGGACGAGTTAGGTGCCGAAGTTTTGTTAAGAGATATAAAAATAAAAATAAAAATAAAAATAAAAAGTATAATAATAAGTATGTGAGATTACAATAGTGATGCTTTGCAAGCACCACTAATAAGTATGTGAGATTACAATAGTGATGCTTTGCAAGCACCACTAACTAGATAGGTACATTTCCTGATGAAAATGTGAGTGGTGCTTGCCGTGGCAAAACTCATCAAATAGCATGTTATAACTTGAAAAGAACAAAAATTATGGTCATAAATAAATCAACCCAGAAGTCTGTACGATTTTCTGGTGCAGAAATATGTGATTTGTTACTCGGTTGCTAGGGTAAGCCAATGTGGTTGCTATGCAGTTACCAAGGTGATACTAATCAATGTCTCATTGCCATCCTGATTGAAATAAATCAACCCAGAAGTCTCTCTGATTTTCTGGTGCAGAGATATGTGATTTGTTACTCGGTTGCTAGGGTAACCCCATGTGGTTGCTAGGCAGTTACCATAGTGATACTAATCAAGTCTCTTAGTGATACTAATCAAGTCTGTAGTATTTTCTGGTGCAGAGATATGTGATTTGTTACTCTGTTGCTAGGGTAACCCCATGTGGTTGCTAGGCAGTTACCATAGTGATACTAATGAAGTCTCCTTGCCATCCTGATTGAAATAAGTCAACCCGGAAGTCTTTACGTGTTTCTGATGCAGAGATATGTGATTTGTTACTCTGGTTGCTAGGGTAACCCCATGTGGTTGCTAGGCAGTTACCATAGTGATACTTATGAAGTCTCCTTGCCATCCTGATTGAAATAAATCAACCCAGAAGTCTCTCTGATTTTCTGGTGCAGAGATGTAGTTATTGCTAAATGGTTGCTAGGGTACTCTGTTTAGTTGCTAGGGAGTGGCTTGGCAGCTGCCAATCATGAATCTCCAAAGGCTGCTTGTCAGTATGAATGATATAAACCAACTCCCATGCCTCTGTGACATTCAGAATGGAAGATATCCCTCTATGGATTTTGGTTGCTAAGGTGCTTGACAATGGTTGCTAGGGAGGGGCTAGGAAGTGTTGAGGTGGTTCATGATTGGCTGTTTGCTGTCCGAGTCAAGCGAGACCACCCTTGTGTTCCTATGACACTTCTATCCGGAGATATCCCTTTGATCTGTTTCAATAGAAGTCTATGGGACTTGTTGCTAAGGTGGTCTAAATGGTTGCTAGGGCGTGGCTTGATAGCTTCACAATGATCCTGAGAGACTGATTGGTCGTCTGAGTAAAATGAGCCCACCCCTCGTCTCTATGACTCTGTGATCCAGAGCTATGTTCAATACAAAATCCTTATGCCATTTCATTTCATGGGCCGTCCTACACCATTATAAGTCAATTGGGGCATTTTTGGGCAGCTCCTGCCCCCAGGGTGCAACTTTTACCCCATATTGAGGTATGCTCTTACAGAGCCTGCCAGCCTCTTGAAATGTGGCAAATCACTGCGTTTCTGTGAAATCCTCGACTCGGAGCTGTGGCGCATCAAAGTTTGTCGCAATGTTAAGTCTATGGGATTTTTAGGCGCTTTTTTGCCCCTGGGGCAAATACCATACCCCAATAAACATAAAAGTCATAGCACACGTGTCCTCAATAGGCCGTTCGATTTGACACCTCATTAGGTGGGTCTCAGCCTAAGCGGTGCAGGAGCGAGTTAGGTGCCGAAATTTTGTTAAGAGAGATATAAAAATAAAATAACTAGATAGGTACATTTCCTGAAGAAAATGTGAGTGGTGCTTGCCGTGGCAAAACTCGATCAAACAGCATGTTGTAACTGGAAAAGAACAAAAATTATGGTCATAAATAAATCAACCCAGAAGTCTGTACGATTTTCTGGTGCAGAAATATGTGATTTGTTACTCGGTTGCTAGGGTAAGCCCGTGTGGTTGCTATGCAGTTACCAAGGTAATACAATACATGGCTCCTTTCCATCCTGAGTGAAATAAGTCAACCCGGAAGTCTGTAGTGTGTTCTGGTGCAGAGATATGTGATTTGTTACTCGGTTGCTAGGGTAAACCCATCTGGTTGCTAGGCAGTTACCATAGTGATAGTAATGAAGTGTCCTTGCCATCCTTATTGAAATAAGTCAACCCGGAAGTCTGTACTATTTTCTGGTGCAGAGATATGTGATTTGTTACTCGGTTGCTAGGGTAACCCCATCTGGTTGCTAGGCAGTTTCCATAGTGATAGTAATCAAGTTTCCTTGCCATCCTGAGTGAAATAAATCAACCCAGAAGTCTGTACTATTTTCTGGTGTAGAGATATGTGATTTGTTACTTTCGGTTGCTAGGGTACTATGTGTAGTTGCTAGGGAGTGATTTGGCAGCTGCCAATCATGAAATTCCAAAGGCTGCTTGTCAGTATGAATGACATAAATCAACTCCCATGCCTCTGTGACATTCAGAATGGAAGATATCCCTCTATGGATTTTGGTTGCTAAGGTGCTCGACAATAGTTGCTAGGGAGGGGCTAGGAAGTGTTGAGGTGATTCATGATTGGCTGTTTGCTGCCCGAGTCAAGCGAGACCACCCTTGTGTTGGTATGACACTTCTAGCCGGAGATATCCCTTTGATCTCTTTCATTAGAAGTCTATGGGACTTGTTGCTAAGGTCCTCTAAATGGTTGCTAGGGCGTGGCTTGATAGCTTTGCAATGATCCTGAGAGACTGATTGGTCGTCTTAGTAAAATGAGGCAGGCCCCTTGTCTCTATGACACTGTGATCCAGAGCTATGTTTAATTAAAAATCCCTATTTCATGGGCCGTCCTACACCATTATAAGTCAATTGGGGCATTTTTGGGCAGCTCCTGCCCCCCAGGGGTGCAACTTTTACCCCATATTGAGGTATGCTCTTACAGAGCCTGCCAGCCTCTTCAAATGTGGCAAATCACTACGTTTCTCACGAAATCCTCAGCTTGGAGCTGTGACGCGTCAAAGTTTGTCTCAATGTTAAGTCTATGGGATTTTTCGGCCGCTTTTTTGCCCCTGGGGCAAATACCATTACCCGATAAGCTTATAAAAGTCATAGCACACGTGTCCTCAATAGGCCGTTCGATTTGATACCTCATTAGGTGGGTCTACGCTAAGCGGTCTTGGGACGAGTTAGGTGCCGAAGTTTTGTTAAGAGATATAAAAATAAAAATAAAAATAAAAAGTATAACTAGATAGGTACATTTCCTGAAGAAAATGTGAGTGGTGCTTGCCGTGGCAAAACTAGATCAAATAGCCTGCTTGAAAAGAACAGAAATTGTGGTCATAAATAAATCAACCCAGAAGTCTGTATAATGTTCTGGTGCAGAAATATGTGATTTGTTAGTAGGTTGCTAGGGTAACCCCATGTGGTTGCTAGGCAGTTACCATAGTGATACTAATCAAGTGTCCTTGCCATCCTGATTGAAATAAGTCAAACCGGAAGTCTGTATGTTTTTGTGATGCAGAGATATGTGATTTGTTACTCGGTTGCTAGGGTAAGCCCATCTGGTTGCTAGGCAGTTACCATAGTGATACTAATGAAGTCTCCTTTCCATCCTGATTGAAATAAGTCAACCCGGAAGTCTCTACGTTTTTCTGATGCAGAGATATGTGATTTGTTACTCGGTTGCTAGGGTAAGCCCATCTGGTTGCTAGGCAGTTACCATAGTGATACTAATGAAGTCTCCTTGCCATCCTGATTGAAATAAGTCAACCCGGAAGTCTCTATGTTTTTGTGATGCAGAGATATGTGATTTGTTACTCGGTTGCTAGGGTAACCCCATCTGGTTGCTAGGCAGTTACCATAGTGATACTAATCAAGTGTCCTTGCCATCCTGATTGAAATAAGTCAACCCGGAAGTCTCTATGTTTTTGTGATGCAGAGATATGTGATTTGTTACTCGGTTGCTAGGGTAAGCCCATCTGGTTGCTAGGCAGTTACCATAGTGATACTAATGAAGTCTCCTGGCCATCCTGATTAAAATAAATCAACCCAGAATTCTCTTCAATTTTCTGGTGCAGAGATATGTGATTTGTTACTCGGTTGCTAGGGTAAGCCCATCTGGTTGCTAGGCAGTTACCATAGTGATACTAATGAAGTGTCCTTGCCATCCTGAGTAAAATAAGTCAACCCGGAAGTCTCTACTGTTTTGTAGTGCAGAGATATGTGATTTGTTACTCGGTTGCTAGGGTAACCCCATCTGGTTGCTAGGCAGTTACCATAGTGATAGTAATCAGGTCTCCTTGCCATCCTGAGTGAAATAAACCAACCCAGAAGTCTGTACGTTTTTCTGATGCAGAGATATGTGATTTGTTACTTGGTTGCTAGGGTAACCCCATATGGTTGCTAGGCAGTTACCATAGTGATAGTAATGAAGTCTCCTTGCCATCCTGAGTGAAATAAGTCAACCGGAAATCTCTACAAATTTCTGGTGGAAAGATATGTGATTTGTTACTCGGTTGCTAGGTTAACCCCATCTGGTTTCTAGGCAGTTACCATAGTGATACTAATCAAGTCTCCTGGCCATCCTGATTAAAATAAATCAACCCAGAATTCTGTTCAATTTTCTGGTGCAGAGATATGTGATTTGTTACTTTCGGTTGCTAGGGTAACCCCTCCTTGTTGCTAGGCAGTTACCATAGTGATCATAATCAAGTGTCTTTGCCATCCTGATTGAAATAAACCAACCCAGAATTATCTACGTTTTTCTGATGCAGAGATATGTGATTTGTTACTTGGTTGCTAGGGTAACCCCATATGGTTGCTAGGCAGTTACCATAGTGATACTAATGAAGTCTCCTTGCCATCCTGAGTAAAATAAGTCAACCCGGAAGTCTCTACTGTTTTCTAGTGCAGAGATATGTGATTTGTTACTCGGTTGCTAGGGTAACCCCATCTGGTTGCTAGGCAGTTACCATAGTGATAGTAATCAAGTGTCCTTGCCATCCTGAGTGAAATAAATCAACCCAGAGGTCTGTGATATTTTCTGGTGCAGAGATATGTGATTTGTTACTTGGTTGCTAGGGTAACCCCATCTGGTTGCTAGGCAGTTACCATAGTGATAGTAATAAAGTGTCCTTGCCATCCTGAATGAAATAAATCAACCCAGAGGTCTGTACTATTTTGTGGTGCAGAGATATGTGATTTGTTACTCGGTTGCTAGGGTAACCCCATCTGGTTGCTAGGCAGTTACCATAGTGATACTAATCAAGTGTCCTTGCCAGCCTGATTGAAATAAGTCAACCGGAAGTCTCTATGTTTTTGTGATGCAGAGATATGTGATTTGTTACTCGGTTGCTAGGGTAAGCCCATCTGGTTGCTAGGCAGTTACCATAGTGATACTAATGAAGTGTCCTTTCCATCCTGATTGAAATAAGTCAACCCGGAAGTCTCTACGTTTTCTGATGCAGAGATATGTGATTTGTTACTCGGTTGCTAGGGTAACCCCATCTGGTTGCTAGGCAGTTACCATAGTGATACTAATCAAGTCTCCTTGCCATCCTGATTGAAATAAATCAACCCAGAAGTCTCTCTGATTTTCTGGTGCAGAGATATAGTTACTGCTAAGCGGTTGCTAGGGTACTCTGTTTAGTTGCTAGGGAGTGGCTTGGCAGCTGCCAATCATGAATCTCCAAAGGCTGCTTGTCAGTATGAATGATATAAACCAACTCCCATGCCTCTGTGACATTCAGAATGGAAGATATCCCTCTATGGATTTTGGTTGTTAAGGTGCTTCGACAATGGTTGCTAGGGAGGGGCTAGGAAGTGTTGATTTGATGCATGATTGGCTGTTTGCTGTCCCGAGTCAAGCGAGACCACCCTTGTGTTTCTATGACACTTCTATCCGGAGATATCCCTTTGATATGTTTCAATAGAAGTCTATGGGACTTGTTGCTAAGGTGCTCTTAATGGTTGCTAGGGCGTGGCTTGATAGCTTCACAATGATCCTGAGAGACTGATTGGTCGTCTGAGTAAAATGAGCCCACCCCTCGTCTCTATGACACTGTGATCCAGAGCTATGTTCAATACAAATCCCTATGCCTTTTCATTTCATGGGCCGTCCTACACCATTATAAGTCAATTGGGGCATTTTTGGGCAGCTCCTGCCCCCAGGGTGCAACTTTTACCCCATATTGAGGTATGCTCTTACAGAGCCTGCCAGCCTCTTCAAATGTGGCAAATCACACGTTTCTCTGAAATCCTCGCTTGGAGCTGTGACGCGTCAAAGTTTGTCTCAATGTTAAGTCTATGTGATTTTTCGGCCGCTTTTTTGCCCCTGGGGCAAATACCGTACCCGATAAGCTTATAAAAGTCATAGCACACGTGTCCTCAATAGGCCGTTCGATTTGACACCTCATTCGTGGGTCTACGCCAAGCGGTCGCGGGACGAGTTAGGTGCCGAAGTTTTGTTAAGAGATATAAAAATAAAAATAAAAATAAAAATAATAAGTATGTGAGATTACAATAGTGATGCTTTGCAAGCACCACTAATAAGTATGTGAGATTACAATAGTGATGCTTTGCAAGCACCACTAATAAGTATGTGAGATTACAATAGTGATGCTTTGCAAGCACCACTAATAAGTATGTGAGATTACAATAGTGATGCTTTGCAAGCACCACTAATAAAAAGTATAATAAGTATGTGAGATTACAATAGTGATGCTTTGCAAGCACCACTAATAAAAAGTATAATAAGTATGTGAGATTACAATAGTGATGCTTTGCAAGCACCACTAATAAGTATGTGAGATTACAATAGTGATGCTTTGCAAGCACCACTAATAAGTATGTGAGATTACAATAGTGATGCTTTGCAAGCACCACTAATAAAAATAAAAATAATAAGTATGTGAGATTACAATAGTGATGCTTTGCAAGCACCACTAATAAAAATAAAAATAAGTATGTGAGATTACAATAGTGATGCTTTGCAAGCACCACTAATAATTTTAAGTAGGATTTCAGTAAGTTGGCTCTCACAAGCCAACTTAACTAGACCTTTAACAATCCAACCCTTAATATATATATATTTTTTGTCTTGAATCATACTTCAAGAACTATAGTTATATTACAGGAACCTTTGAAGATATTATTGAATGCCGTTGGTATAGAAAAGCACCTGTTTTCAAGGTCATGGTTACAGCTGACCACTCATGTCTCTGTGTTTTCCCCCAATGAGATGTAATTCAGTCTCGTCTCATCCAAAGGTGGACCCAAACAAATCAGCTTCACCTCAAGTTTTGGTTTTAGATAGCTCTTGGCTTGGAGACTCTACGATGTCACATCACATGGTATGGCAAGCACCTGAGGGAGGTCCCAAAAGAAAAATTTGTAGCCGTCCACGTGAGAGTTTTACTGGGGGCTCCCTTGAGCCCTGTGCCCTACCCCCAATTCCTTGACACTGACTCACTGGTTTAAAGAGGAGTTACAGTGTACTCCCTCTCTCTCTCTTCCCTGGAGCAAGGGTCACTCAAACACGCATTAGTCATCATTGTACACTCCATTAGTCCTTTACCAAGAACCTTTAAGGAGCATGTTTTAATGATGCACCTTTATATTGCTATTTGAGCACCATATAGCCCAAAGCACAAAAAAATAGGCACAGTACAACTGCTCTTTATAGAGCAACTGCTTCTTTTATTTATTTTATTCCTGCTTGTTACATTAAAAAGTTAAAAGGTAATTTCATAGGCGTAATTTCATATAGCAAGTTATAACATTTGAAAAATGTATTTGAAATTAATTTTGTTGCTATTTTATGATTTTTTTTTTATTATTCTTTCAAAGGCACATTTTAAAATGTTTGGTTTTATGAGAGTTCTTTTATAGTCTTAAACTTAAACTTATACTTTGTGCAAATGGACTTTTGAATACAGTGTCTTTACTTTGACTTTACTTGGAAGAACCTTTATTCTACCACCTCGCCCCAGTCCTTTTTTCCACTGTCTCATCTCTTGCCTGGAGCAAAAGTGGCAATGATTTAACACTTACATTTATATAATTTTTTGGCAGATGCTTTCTTACTAAAGCAAGCTATAAGTATGTGTATTATATATATATATATATATATATATATATATATATATATATATATATATATATATATATATATGTGTTCCCAAAGGGGTTTCATGAACAAAAAAAATATTTTATGCTGGTGGAGACACTAGAGGAATTAAAAAAAAAAAAATGATTGTCTTTGCTGTAACGCTTGAGCAGCAAGGCAGACGAGGAGATGCGGATCTAAATGCAGTTTCACTTTATTAAATAAACAAGCAAGAAAAACACAAAGGAACAACCCTCAATGGGGAAAATAGAACTGAAAACTGAAAACTAAACACGAAGGAACAAGACAGAGAACTCGGGCAGGGAACACAAACCAGGCTAACAACAAACAGAAGCAAATGGCAAACTTAACGAGGGCAGGTGAAAACAATGAACAGTGAACACGAGGGCTGACAGGAAGACTACGGAGGTACAAGGGTGACAAAAGTGAAAATTAAGGAATAACAAAAGTGAAAAAATTACAAACAAAGGGCAACAGTGAGACAAGACAGGGTAACCGTTACATAGCCCCCCCCCCTCAAGGATCAGATACCAGACGATCAACAAAAACAAAAACGGGAAGAACAAATGACCAATGACTGGGGGCACAAAGGGCAGACAGGCAGTCCAGGGGGCAACGAGGGGCAGACAGGCAGTCCAGGGGGCAACGAGGGGCAGATAGGCAGTCCGGGGGGCAACGAGGGGCAGGCAGGAATTCCAAGGGGGCACAGTGGGCAGGCAGGAAGTCCAAGGGGGCACAGTGGGCAGGCAGGAAGTCCAAGGGGGCACAGTGGGCAAGCAGGAAGTCCAAGGGGGCACAGAGGGTAGGCAGGAAGTTCAAGGGGGCACAAAGGGCAAGGACAGGTTCAGGTGGTCTGGGAGCTGGCCACCGGGCAAGGACAGGTTTGGGGGGCCTGGGAAGAGGCCACAGGACAGGGACCGGGTCAGGAGGTCTGGGGGGAGGCCACAGGACAGGAACCGGGTCAGGAGGCCTGGGAGGAGGCCACAGGACAGGGACTAGGTCAGGGGCCCTGGGAGAAGGCCACAGGACAGGGGCCAGGTCAGGAGGCCTGGGAGGTTTCAGAGGCGAAGGCCTGGCAGGCTCTGTAGTCTCAGGAGTCGGAGCCGTAGGAGGCTCGAGGGGTGGAGCCCTAGAAAGCTCTGGAGTCTCTGGGAGCAGAGCCGTAGGAGGCTCGGGAGGCGGAGCCGTAGGAGGCTCGAGAGGCGGAGCCCTAGAAAGCTCTGGAGTCTCTGGGAGCAGAGCCGTAGGAGGCTCGGAAGGCGGAGCTCTGGAAAGCTTGGGAGGCGGAGCCGTAGGAGGCTCAGGAGGCACAGTCAAATGAGGCGGAGCCATAGGAGGCTCGAGGGGCAGAGCCCTAGAAAGCTCTGGAGTCTCTGGGAGCAGAGCCGTAGGAGGCTCGGGAGGCGGAGCCGTAGGAGGCTCGAGAGGCAGAGCTGTAGGAGGCTCGAGAGGCGGAGCCTTAGAAAGCTCTGGAGTCTCTGGAAGCAGAGCCGTAGGAGGCTCGGGAGGTGGAGCTGTGGAAGGCTCAAGAGGCTTGGGAGACGGAGCCCAGGAAGGCTCGAGAGGCTTGAGGGGCGGAGCCCTAGAAGACTCGAGTGACTTGAAGGGCGGAGTTCTGGGAGGCTCGAGAGACTTGAGAGGCGGAGCCCTGGAAGGCTCGAGAGGCGGAGTTCTGAAAGGCTCGAGAAGCTTGAGAGGCAGAGCCCTGGGTGGCTTGGGAAGCTCGAGAGGCGGAGCCCTGGAAGGCTCGAGAGGCTGGAGAGGCAGAGCCCTGAAAGGCTTGAGAGGTGGAGCACTGGAAGGCTCGAGTGACTTGAGGGGCGGAGCCCTAGTGAGCCCGGAAAGCTCGGAAGGCGGAGCTCTGGAAAGCTCGGAGGGCGGAGCTCTGGGAAGCTTGGGAGGTGGAGCTCTGGGAAGCTTGGGAAGCTCGGAAGGCAGAGCTCTGGAAAGCTCAGGAAGCTCGGAAGGCAGAGCTCTGGAAAGCTCGGAGGGCGGAGCTCTGGAAAGCTTGGGAGGCGGAGCTCTGGAAAGCTTGGGAGGCGGAGCTCTGGAAAGCTCGGGAGGCGGAGCTCTGGAAAGCTCGGGAGGTGGAGCTCTGGAAAGCTCAGGAAGCATGGAAGGCAGAGCTCTGGAAAGCTCAGAAGGCGGAGCTCTAGAAAGCTCGGGAGGCGGAGCTCTGGAAAGCTCGGAAGGTGTTGGGTCTTGGACGGTAGAGGCTACAGGCGCTGGCTCTGGGACGGTAGAGGCTACAGGCGCTGGCTCGCTGACCGTGGCAGGCGTGGGCTCTGGCTCGCTGACCGTGGCAGGCGTGGGCCCTGGCTCACTGACCGTGGCAGGCGTGGGCCCTGGCTCGCTGACCGTGGCAGGCGTGGGATCTGGCTCGAAGACCGGGGCAGGCGTGGACCGGGAGGCAGAAGCCTGTCTTCTCCTCCTCCTCCAGGCGGACGAAGTTGAGCGCGCCGGCTCTGAAGCGAATGAAGTTGGCAGCGTGTAGGTCAGGACGGGCATGGAGAGACGAATCGTGGCGGAGAGGGGAAGTATCCTTGTGGGAGGAGCAGTAGTATCATCCTCCAGAACTTCCACCGTCAGTGGTGATCCGCTGACTCGCAGGGTCTCCTCCACGAAACTGAAGAGTGTCCAGCCACGCTTCGCCGGCGGCAACAGTTCCCTCAGGGACTTGTTCAAGTTACCCCGGAAGAATGCCACCAGAGCGTAGTCGGGGAAGTCAGAGATGTTTGCCAGCTTCAGAAACTCCTGGACGTGGTCCTCCAAAGGGCGGTCCCCCTGCTGGAGGCTAAGGAGCCAGTAATTCGCCGAATAGGCTGCTAGATCCATGTGTGGTCGTTCGTTCTGTAACGCTTGAGCAGCAAGGCAGACGAGGAGATGCGGATCTAAATGCAGTTTCACTTTATTAAATAAACAAGCAAGAAAAACACAAAGGAACAACCCGCAATGGGGAAAATAGAACTGAAAACTGAAAACTAAACACGAAGGAACAAGACAGAGAACTCAGGCAGGGAACACAAACCAGGCTAACGACAAACAGAAGCAAATGGCAAACTTAACGAGGGCAGGTGAAAACAATGAACAGTGAACATGAGGGCTGACAGGAAGACTATGGAGGTACAAGGGTGACAAAAGTGAAAACTAAGGAATAACAAAAGTGACAAAATTACAAACAAAGGGCAACAGTGAGACAAGACAGGGTAACCGTTACATTTGCAATGCAACTTTCTTTGTGAACCATCGAAAAAAGATTTGCCCTGTTAAACTATGTGTCTGTTCCTCGTATCATGTTCATCATCATTCATTGTAATAAAATGCACTGATCATTGGCAAAATTTCTATGTGCTTTGCTCTTGTCATTAATGAATTATGACTTTAATATTTGTAAACAGCCTTTTGTTAGGCTAGTAAATCAATTTACTTGGTGGAAGAATGTTTTCTTGTGATTATTATTAAACAAAGTGTGTAATTTTTACTTTCTCCTATCCTAGCTTAATATGTAGAGACAAGGGTGTTTCCCCTATGGAATGTAATCACTGCGACTCTGATGCTTGCTGTGGTTATTGCTATGCATGTTTGTTTGAGCAGCCTGAACCACATTATTCGCATTACCAATGGCATGAGTTTGAGGCAGACTATTTGTTTGTCCGACCAATGGAAGGCAGAGGAAATGTTCAGGAAACCGAACAGAATGGTCCGAACAGAGGGTGAATGCTCATCCCAATACATAGTAGTGGAGAGGGAGGACCGCTCACTTAATGGCCAAGCACTCCTTCAATATGGTGATGTGCTTCGTCTCTCACATAGAGAGCTTACTACTAATGTACAGTACTTGGCACTCCTCCACCACTTGGGACAGCCCCAGGAACTTTCTCACCTCCATTTTGGTCTTGGGTTTTGGCAGGTCGCAATCACTGGGGCCAAGTGGAAGACCCCAAGTGGAACCCCAGATACCATATCTGTGCATTTCTTTGAGTTTGTTGTAAGTCCCGCTCATCGCAGCGACCTCACAATGGCCTTCAGATGCTGTATGTGCCGCTTCCAATCATTACTGTAAATAATAATAGCATCCAAATAGGCAGTGACATACACAGCATGCAGAGTGAAAACCCTGTCCATAAGATGCTGAAACGTTGCCAGGGCCCCAAACAAACCGAACGGAAGGGTCACAAATTGGTGTAAACCAAACGGTGTGGAGAAGGCAGTTTTTTTCATGGGACATCAGTGTTAAGGGGATCTGCCAATATCCCTTTGTTAAATCCAATGTCAAAAGCGAGCCATGCCCAATTGATCAAGCAGTTCATCAACCCAAGGCATTGGATGAACATAAAATTTCGATACCACAATACATTTTCTATAATCCACACAGAACCAGATCGAAACATCGCTCATAGGTACCAGAACCACCAGGCTGGCCCAATTAATATAGGATTCTCCTATTACCCCCATATCGAGCATGGCCTTTGATTCTTCCCGTACTACCTGTTTCTTTTGTCGAGTAAATGGTAGGGGTGACTATGACTATGTACCACTACCCCTGGGGTTGTCTCGATGTGGTGTTTAATGAGATTAATGCACCCTAGGAGAGGCGAGAACATGTCAGAGAAATAATTTTTGCAGCCTCTGTATGTTGTGATGGCGAGAGGTGGTCTCCACAGGGGACCGGGGTGAACTGACTGGCTTTTAGATTCACCTCCAGCCTGAGCTCTTCCCTCTCTGGAACTACCATCGCCAAGGATACGGGGACCGCCTCTCTCCATGGTTTTAGTAGGTTGAGGTGTTAAATCTGATGTGCCCCACCCCTATCTACATTTACATTTATGCATTTGGCAGATGCTTTTATCCAAAGCGACTTACAGAGCCCTTATTACAGGGACAATCCCCCCGGAGCAACCTGGAGTTAAGTGTCTTGCTCAAGGACACAATGGTGGTGGCTGTGGGGCTTGAACCAGAGTCCTTCTGATTACTAGATTACCAGTTATGTGCTTAGACCACTACACCACCACCTTCAAGTAATTTTTAGCTCGATGTGGGTAGTGTTGTAAACTTTTTATCCTTCTAGAGAGTGGGAAACTCAGAAGGTAAGACCAGGAGACTCGGTTGTATCTTCAAGCAGGATTCTTTATTGAGAAATTCGTGCTGTCAGCAGCTGCAGGGACCAACATCTAACTAAGGGAACTTTACATTGTAATTTATACATGCATTTAGAGGGCAGTGCTTAGAGATAGACACAAAGCACCCAGGTGATAACTTTAAAGCATGCAAATGATGTATACAGGCATAGGAAACCCACCCTAGACTCTAGATTGTTACCAGTCCTAATCCAGTCAGCATAACTATTCAGATACAGAGATGCTAATTCAATCAGCCTAACTATTTAGACAACTGGGGCTGGGGCTCCAATAGCCATTAAAAGACAGAGGATGAGATTGTCAGTAGTCTGACTAATTTAATTTACAATAGAGAGAACAGAACTGGAAGGAAATCTCTTGCTGGAATACTCTTTCTAACAGCTGATATATTTATCATTTATACCTTAAATGCTAAATGCAGTCTACTCTACTTTCCCAGTTTATATATATGATTGTGTTTAACATTTTATAAATTTGTAATACAACAGTAGCAATACATTTACTTTATCTCCCTGTGAAAACTCCCATAGCTGATCTCCTGTTCTTGCGCCTGTAGCAAATTCTCAAGCAGATAGTCGTCCCAGTGGGTGGAGTTTTGCTCTCGGGTCAAGAACGTATTGAATTACATTTTTGCTCTTGAAAGTCCCTCCTCCCAATTTTCCTATATGATGTCTAACTCCACGGGGCTTATAACAATTAAAATGAGGAAAACCCTGTGGAGGCTTGCAGGACCTATTGCACTGCAAATAAAAGGTGTTCGAGCCACTTATCCCAGTTCCGAGCATCTTTGTGCACGAACTTACGAATCATATTCTATAAGGTCTTACCAAGCCGTTCGACCAAGCCATCAATTTGTGATGTCTCTCAAATGGTCAGTATTCAGTTTTGGACAAATACATGTCCAATACTGACAGCTTATTGGATTTTGAAGCCAGGAGGAATTTGTTGCTGCATAGATGGTAGTCCAGTTCCACTAGCTGAAGCAATGAGGCCTCAAATTGAAGCCTTTCATAAGTTGAACAAAATTATGCCCATAAGTTCAGAAGAAGAAGACAAACTGTTGACTCAGCGAAGACTTTATCGCCACCACCTTACAAACCAATATAAAGTGAAAATAGCTCCTCTCTTACACTGCCTGGGGTTATAGGTCTGAATGGAACTACAATTTATAAAAATGTATGTTGCCTCTTCCCAAGCAGCTCCAATAATCACCAAATCTATATCCCTCCAGTGAAACAGAGAAATACGGAGGTGTACACAAGCTTGTACTCATGATTCAGACTGGAGTGACGAGAATGATGAATTAGTCACAATAGACAAAGAAGGTCCTGATTCTTCTTCACCTTCAGAAGAAAAGAATACTATTCCAGGTGACAACAACTGAAGAAAGTCCATTCAGTCTGAAAGATTCCTTTCACAACAGTGACACTGATTAAGCAAAAAGATGGTGAATCACCAGATGAATATGCCCTGTGTAAATGGAATTCCTATGAAAGGTGGGCTCTTTGTGACATAAAGTTACCTTACAGAGATTATACCCAGTTCACAGACACATTAGTGGATGGATTCGGCCCAAAATACCAACAAGAGTTATCACTGGGGGTCAATCCAGGAGATACTTATGACCAAATCCTGCAATGGGCAGTTTGCCTAGAGATGACTATGACATCAAATAAAGAAGATGGGAGTTGCAGATGTTCTATCTCATATGGATACAGATGGAAGACCGAAGATTTGTTGTAACTGTGGAAAGCGAAGGGATTGCTGGGCTAAAGTAGGGGGAGCAGAAGGTAATGGCCCATCATTTAAACAGGTTACTCCAGAAGTGTTGATCAACCCTCTCAAGGGAGACTGTGGACTGAGGCACAAATTTGTCAGCTCATTGAGGGGATCATGCATCAACAATAGGAATTAACGGCCTGTAATCAATAATCAACCTGGACCTACCCACAACAAATTAAACCATGGAAGTCGAAGGAGTTGGAGGAGGCATCACAACATTTCACAAAAGCATACCAGTACCCCTGAAAATACATGAAGAGGAAATCTTATGGACATATTTTTGGGTAGGGCCAAATCCACAAGGAAGCCTCATTGGCATGAATATCCTCCCATTGTTGAACATGAACATTTTCACTGACAGCCACCAACTCACCACAATAATGCGCTGCCAAACCAATTTCCACAGACTGAGGAAAAGAATTGACTAGCTTTATGGTCAATACCAGTTGTTGAAAGATCGCAGGAAAAACTGGCCTTCACCGTGGGGATGAAAAAGTATGTCTGGAAGAATGTTGCATGCCCCCAGACCAACAGAGCCATGGACATATCTACAGGACTGTTGTCACCCAGTGGAGGTTCTCAATACATTCTGGTGATTCTGGATCGGTTTACTGTTGAAGCAGCAGCACAAGTAATGGTGGAAGATGAATTTCCCCTGTGGGTTTTCCCAGATGAAATTGATTCAGATAATGGAACACTTTCACTGAAAAACTGATGCAATGATGTTAATGGGGATCAAACAGAAATTCCACATTCCATACCACCCACAAAGCTCAGGGATGGTGGAAAGAATGAATAGACCACTGAAAACAGCTCTTACCAAAGCCATTCTGCAGACAAGTCAAGGTTGTCATAAATTGCTACCCACCATTCTGTGGAACCTAAGAGCTACACCAAACCGAGTGACAGGACTGACACCTGACAGCAATGGTTTTGCCACATGATGCACCACCACCCACAGGAACAAGAGATTCCGCTTTGTTTTTGCAACACTATCTCACAATGATGGACAAAACCACCAAATACAGCTACAAGTAAGTGCAAGAAGCTCTGCAGCAATGGGATGAAAAACATGCATTTATCCCATAGTTTACAGTGTAAGAGGGTACCATCTCTGTGGGGAAAAGGATTAAAGATTTTGGCATTCATCAGACGTGAACGAATACTGTGAAATTAATTTGAAAACAGGAAAAACTAGATATTGCATCTATCTTTCTGCCACAGAGACAAACAAAGCTAAAATATGTCCGACTACAACTACTGTCTCAGATTATGGTATTTTGTTTGTTTGCCAAGGAGACCAAAACTTTGATGGGCTCATTTGGTGAAGCAATGTGTCAATTACAATTTGCCATCCCTTATCATGGTTTTTGATCAGTCCTATTGTGGAAATTTCTCAAAAATTAGGAGATGGTTGGCAAAAGAGGTAGAATAATATACTTCTTAAAATCATCTGAATATTAAAAATTGTAAATCATGTAGCTTATGGGGGGATATAGCTGGAGTATTTGGTTCAGTAAATTCTATTAGCAATACTGCTAAAATTAGCTAATTAAGTGAGTACACTAAGTGGGTGGGGAAAACCGCTGGAGATGAACTCACTAAGGTTACTGATGGTATGCTCTATGGCCGAGAGGGATATGCATCAGTTTTTCTTTGTATGTTTGGGGGAAGAGCATGCTGCTCTCGCATTGGAGCGGGGCGGGTGCGAGCATTGCGATCTGCTTTCGGACAAAATGCTTCGCCTCGCTTACTTCCGGGAGTCAGCACCCACACTTCATTTTTTGGGGCTCTCTCATGGATCTGGCTGAGGAGCGAGAGACTGGTTCGTCCCTTTCCCTCGCTCTCTCCCCAGATCTAGCTGATCCTTCTCTCAAGCATGATGCGCACCTCTTCGGTTCACGAAGGGGACGCTGAATCTCTGTACGTTCCACGCACAATAATAAAGCGGCTAACAACAGACACCCTCCCCCCCCAAACAAGAACACAAATTTCTGTCTGGTGGCCAAAATGAATAAATAAAAGAGGGAAGGGAACGCTATATCAGTCCCTTCCTTTTTCTCCATGACCTCCATAACAAGTACTCTCATTCATGGAGGAATCTTTATACTTCCCATGTCTTCGTGCCCTCGATGTTGACATATTCGACTATCGTGGGTGCTGAAGCTCGGGGGGAATCGGTGATGCCGCCGGTAGAAGAAACACTTGCGGGTTATCTCTCGCCAGGTTCGGCATCGTCACTTAAAAAAAAATAAAAATAATCCTCTCTCCCCACAAAGCCTTGCAGAATTATCTCCATAGTGGGGAGGGCTTATCAAGCAGCAGGTCAGGCTGGTGCTGCTCTGCACACGATGGCAGGTGTACCAGGCTGACCTGCTGAAGCTGAGTGCAGGTACCGCTTCGCCTACTGGCCTATTCGGGGATGCTATGAACACAGTTATCTCCAAGGTCCAAGAGTTGGAAAGCCACGAGGAAACCTTTGGGCAGTTTCTTCCTCGCCGCACTCAGGGGGCGGGCCCGTCGGCCACCCAGACCTGCCTCAGTCCTTCTAGAAAGGAGGCTCAGAAGCAAAGCGTGGCGAGTCATGCTCCCCCTCGCAAAGATTGGGGACAGTCTCGTCGCCCTCAGCAGCCCCCAAAGCAAGACCTCAGGACACTAATTTCTAAGACAAAGAAACCCTGATGGTCTTGCACTTAATCTTGTGGGGGTAGCTCCCCTTGAACAGGTTGCGCGCTCTTCGCCCCTCCCGGTACCCCCACGAAACCTCTTCATTCCTGCCACCTCTGGTGTTTCGGGAGGTAGAGGCTTCCATCAAAAACTTAGGTGTTTCGCTGCATCCTGCATTTATCCAGGACGCGCAACACTCAACATACCCTCAACAGGAAGTCTTCATTTAATACCCATCTCAGAGTACCTGGCAGCATAGAAACTTCTGCCAGATATTTTTATGTGGGTCCTAAGAACAGTAGAAAAGGGCTAAGTGTTTCAACGGCGTGGTCCCCACTACCGTAAACCGGAGCAGGCATTTTTACTGTCGAAAGAACTGTGAAATCTCTCAATCTCTCAGTCTAAGGGGCCATAGAACATGTTCCCCTTCCAGAGAAAGAGTCAGGTTATTACAGAGAATACTTCCTGGTTCCCAAGAAGGGTGGGGGACCTTAGATCTTCGAGGCTTGAACTGCCCAGTCAGGGTGTTCAAGTCCAAGATGTTAACTATCAAGACTATCGTGTCACAAGCCCAACATCACGTTTGGCTGGTCACCATCGATCTCATGGACGCATATCTTCATATAGAAATTCCACCACTGCACAAGAAGTTCCTGAGGTTCGGATTCGGGGGCGAAGCCTTCCAGTATCGGGTTCTTCCATTCGGCCTAGCCCTATTAACCCGCATATTCATGAAATGCATGGATGCAGCACTGGCTCTTTTACGACTCCGGGGCATCCGCATTCTGAATTACATAGACGACTGGCTGATCCTAGCGCAGTTCCAAGAACTGGCAGTTCAGCACAGGGATATTGTCTTGGCTCATCTGGTTTCTCTGGGTCTGAGACTCAACGTCAAAAGAGCGTTCTTTCTCCCACCCAGGGAATCACTTATCTGGGGGTTATATGGAATTCGATCAAGATGCTGGCACAATTGTCTACCGCACGAATCATTTCCATTCAAAACACCCTGAGCAAGATCAGGCTAGGTCAAGGTTGCACTGCTCATCAGTATCAACGAATACTAGGTCTCATGGCGTCTGCGTCCACGGTGCCATGTCTTGGTGCGGGTGGGCAACACAGCGGTAGTCTCTTACATAAACCATCAAGGAGGTCCACGTTCATTTCAGCTGAATTTCTGGCACGTCGGATTCTCCTTGGGGCCCAGGGCAAGCTCCTGTCACTCAGGGCAGTTTATATCCCTGGATGCCCGTATGTGGGAGCAGATTTACTGTCCAGACAGAAAATACCGACGGGGGAGTGGAAACTCCACCCCGAGGTAGTGGAACAAATCTGGGTGAGATTTTACAGGGCAGAAGAGGACCTTTTCGCCTCTATGAACAGCGCAATGTCTCCTCTACTTCTCCCTGAGTCACCCAACCCCCCCGGGTCTGGTCGCGATGGCGCATACATGGCACGTAATGCGTTTGTATGCATTGTCCCCCGGTTTCTCTGCTCCCGGGGGTCTTGGCCAGAGTTCGCAGCAAGGGTTTTGCCTCTTACTGATAGCGCCGTGCTGGCCGAACAGGGTATGGTTCTTAGAGTTAATATCTCTCCTCGATGGCTCACCTTGGGCGATTCCGAATAGGAAGGACCTTCTTTCTCAGGCACAGGGGACAATATTTCATCCCCGACCCGAATTGTGGAACCTTTCATGCTTGGCCCCTGAAGGGTACCTACCAACTGAGGTAAACAGGGCTTTCTCCTGAGGTTATTGAGACCATTTTAAGTGCTAGGGCTCCCTCCACTTGGAACAAATCTGGGTGAGATTTTACAGGGCAGAAGAGGGCCTCTATGAACAGCGCAATGTCTCCTCTACTTCTCCCTGAGTCACCCAGCCCCCCATGGGGCTGGACGCAGTGGCGCATACATGGCCCAGAATGCGCCTGTATGCATTTCCCTCTACTAAAAGTTCATAATGCAGATCCAGTTAACTGCCAGATTGCTTCAGTTCTGGACTTTCTGCAGGAAGAACTGTCAGCAGGCACATGCCCCGCCACTCTCAGGGTCTATGTGGCCGCCATTTCGGCTTGCCACGCCTTGATGGACGGGGTGCCCTTTGGGAGGCATCCTCTACTCCATCGCTTCATTCGTGGAGCCATGCGACTGTGGCCTCCTGCTAGGATTAGGACCTCTTCATAGGACTTAGCAATAGTCCTTGAGGGTCTGGAAGAGACCCCCTTTGAACCTCTAGAGTCAGCGTCTGACAGACTTCTGACTCTCAAGATGGTTTTTCTTATGGCGATTACCTCTCTAAAGAGAACTGGGGACCTACAGGCTCTGTCTATATTGCCAGCCTGTTTAGAGTTTGCCCCAGGAATGACCAAAGCAATTTTGCACCCTCATCCTGACTACCTGCCTAAGGTCACTCTCTAAGCCTTCTGCTCCCCGCCATTTGCAACGTCGGAGCAGCAAAGACTTCACAGACTGTGTCCAGTCTGTGCCCTTTAGAATTATGTCCACTGCACTAGCCAGTGGCATAAGTCAGGGCAACTATTCGTTTGCCATGGGAGCTGCAACCGGGGGGCGGCCACCTTCAAGCAGACTATGTCGCATTGGGTGAGGAACGCTACTACCCTGGCCTACGAGGCGCGCAGTCAAGCTTCGCCAGTAAGTATCAGGGCTCACTCTACCAGAGGGCTCACCTCCTCTAAAGCCTTAGCTAGAGGTCTCCCTCTGCAGCAAGTTTGTGATGTGGCAGGTTGGTCCTTTCTGCACACATTCATTAGATTCTATAGTTTAGATGTTCTTATGCCCTTGAGTCGACACCTCAAGCTTGTGTCTGAGACCTCTCACATTCTTGTGAGCACACTACACAACCGTAGGGGGTCCAGAGAGCCTCAGTGTGGAGGGTTTACTGGGGCAGAGGTAGTGAATGTCTTTGGTCAACGTGCACATGTGCAGTTTTGGGGCCAGGTACAGCCGTGGGTCGCTGTCGTGGTAGGCCACCACGTCTGGGGTGTGGATCTTGATGTGCGTGTTACTTTTCCAAAACCCAATGTTGACAAGGTCCTTGATCCTGTAGATTTGGCTTGACTCTATGATGGGTAGGTGCAGGAGACAACCCACTTCCCTCTGCTCTAGGTCGACGTAGAGTGGGATGGCGCTACCCAGAGAGTAGGCAAGGTGTTGTTGCAATGGGTCAGTTGTTGTGGTGATGGCGGAAGCCAGCACGGTTTGTACAAGACTTAAGGGTATCAGGTACGGTGGAATGCTACCCATGGCTAGGCTGTCAATGGAGGAGCTCACTTCCTGCAGCATGTCTGTCATCAGGGCTGTGACCAGCTGCGTTTGAGCAAAGTCGTTCTGGAAGACAGTAAACAGCTGTTTCATGGAGTTCACTGTCTGGTTCAGCAGAACGCTGTGAGTGTTGAGAATTACCACAGTTCCTCTCAAGGTCTTGCCGATGGTCTGCAGGGATGCACTTTGTGTGGTGAGTTGGTCTTTTAGCTGTGGTATCTCAGTCTGAATTTAGGCCGTAAAGTGAATGCCTCTGTCTGAGTTGACTCTCAGGGGCAGTCCGAACCTGGAGAAGATGTGGTTCGTCAGGAGGTATGCCGTGGTCTGGGCAGTGTCGTTGGGTGCTGGAAGACACTCTACCCACTTTGTGAACTGGCACACAACTGTGAGGAAGTATTTGTTGCCCCTCGTCGACCTGGGCAGAGGTCCTACCCAGTCGATTTGGAGGTCTGACCATGGGAATGTGACTCTCCTGCGTTGCAGTGGAGCTATGTGGTTTGGGTTTGCCGGTTGAAACTGGCAGCAAGCCAGGCATTCTCTGACATATTCTGTCACATGTTCCTGCATGTGGGGCCAGTATGCCACTTGCTTCAGTGTCTCATAAGTGGCTCTGGTGCCGTGGTGCCCGGCACATGGTGCGTTGTGGGCATAACTTAGCATGACCCCCCTTAGGCACTGTGGCACCACAAGCCGTGGCGCTGTGATGTCATCAGGTGCATACCACAAGATGTTGTGTATCACACGCAGCATGTGCTTTATGTCATGTAGTCGTCTGAGGCACGGGTTGTCAGTGAGGTCAGACGGCGGTAGAGGGTGGTTGGTGGGGTCAGAGAGGTGGTTTAGGAAAGTCTTTATGGATGTGTCAGAGGCTTGCATGTCCGCTATGTCGTTTTTTGACATCTGCGGAGCCAGCGTTAGAGGCTGTGAGGGTGGTACTGTTGCAGGAAAAGTTCTTTTGCTATGGGTTATCATTGCAATGTTCAAGGTGGTTGGGAGGGTTGGAGGCGACCATAGAGTACCGTGCAGTGCGCCAGTCCTGGCAAGTGCATCGGTTTGGTCATTCAAGTCTTTGTCGAGGCCTGGTTGCCTTGAGTGTCCTTTCACTTTCTTCCAGTAGACAATTATGTTGTAATTTCTTGTGATGTCATCACATTCTTGGAACAGGTGTTGGTGTTTGATAGGCTTGCCGTTCGAAGTTTTAAAGCCATTTTGTTTCCAGTTTGGAAGGTGGCATGTGAAACTGAGTCTGGCGTAGTTGGAGTCTGTGCAGATCAGGAGTTCTGTGTTATGGGTCGATGCGATTTGCAGAGTTATGAGAATGGCTGCAACCTCCACATACTGTGATGACTGCGGGAACAGCTTGAAGTGTTGTGGTGGGCACGGCAGGTCATTTACCCATAATACACCTGCTCCTGCTTGACGAATGCCCTCTTGGTTGTAGGAACATCCATCGACGTAGGCTGTTTGGAGACTGTGTATACTACAAGGTGTTGGTCCTTTGTCAGTTCTGTTCTGCATACCTGGTCTTTGTCCACTGGCATGACTGAAGTTACGGAGATGATCTTGAAGGGGGTTGTGAACACGGTGTTGTCTGTGTGTCCTTTGGGTATCATTGAAGCTGGGATAGCCCAATGATTGGTAATGTTAGTTCAAAGTCATGAAAGTCGTGGCTCACTAGCCATCCTGCCCGGTAGGCTTTTGGAATTGTGATGTCCATTGCTATGCAGTTGTTGAAGAGGATGTAAACAGCACGGGATGACACTTCAGTGAGGGGCGTGGCTTCCAGCGTGAGTCCAAGTTCAACGCATTCGGGTGAAGGTTGAAAGAAACCCAGCGTGTGGTTCAGGGTTTGACCACAGCGCATGTTGAGCCGAACAGCGACCCCTTTGGTGTATGCTGGTACTACAGTTTCCTGTTCGTTGACCAAGGTGCAGACCTCTGGAATGGTCTGGCCTGACCGGAGGTTAGCAGTGTTGGTTGGAATCACAGGAGGCTGTAAAGTCAGTGGGGCCCACAAGACCTCATTAATGATGTCTACATGAGCGTTGAGGTGAATCAGAATGTCTGCTCCAATGTAGACATCGTGGGGCAGTTCTGGAAGGATCAAGAAGTAGTGGGTCAGACACCGGTAGTTCCAGTTCAAGTTCAAGGCGCAGATCCTTTTGGCTGTCACCATTGTTGATGGGCATGAGTTCAAAGGAAAGTGGGTGCGCTTGCTGGCAGATGGATGGTCCGGTGTATCTTCAATGACAGCATTGTATAATGAGAGGCTGATGGCTGAGTTGTCTGCCCATAGTGCTAGTATGATGTCAGTGGCAGTTACACCGTTCAAGTGCAGGTCAGCTGTGACCTTGGGGCAGAAGGAGTCAAAGTCTTGGGTGAGTTGAAATGTGCAGAGTAGCGAACTTGAATCTCGCTCTGGTGCTGATGCTGTGTCACTGACCTGACAGTCTGGTTCAGGTGTTCGGAGTGACTGCAGGGGGAGAGGTTCTCGCACTTGAGCCCACATCTTCAGCTGTCTGAAGTCCATGCAGGGGCTCGAAGCGGTCTAGTAGATCTTTTCCGATAAGGAGGGGATATGTGTTCATCGGCAAGATGTACACAGGGTGTACCACACTCATAGGACCAATTGTCAAGTGAATGGGAGCTACCTGTTCAAGCCGGACGTCATTTTGGCTGTATGACTGTACATTTAGCACACAATTTTGAGATTTTAGAGTTCGATTTTGCCTCTTGGCTTCAAATTTGAGTCTTTCAAAAAGTTCAGCTGATATCAAAATGAGATCTGTTACAGTGTCTACCAGGGCTTCGAGTCTCACTTCATGTTCCACAGTGATAACAAGATAGAGTTTTCGTGCTACCCCCTTTTCAATCAGATTCCCCAGGAGTTTTGGTGTTGGGGCTTGCGTGGTGATCGATAAGTAGTTAGGGTCGGTCTCGGGTGATTCGGTGCAGAGACACACAACCAAAACAGCACTTTCTGGTATGTCAGGTCACTGGTGTGAGGGATTGGGTTGTCCGCTGCAGGATGTGTGGTTGTCAACTGCAGTGAGTGGGTGTTGCTGTCACTTGGTGATGTGATGCTGGTTCGGTAGTCTGTGTCTGAAGAGTGGTGCTCTGGGTGCTTGGTTCAGTAGGAGGGCAGTCAGGCAGGGTGTTGGTTTCAGGCCTCACACTTAGTCATGCCTTCTTTGTCTTTCTTGTGAGGTGTTCTATGAAGAAGCTCTTTCAGAACCTTCAGGATCTCTGCGGTCTCCGCCGTGGCCTCACTGTTTTTCTGTAGGGTAGGCTCGGACTTGCCGGAGGCATGCCGAGAGGTGTTCCGCTGCGGGCTGTCTGGGCTGGATGTTTTAGTCGATTGAGCTCGGCTCTTTCTGGGCCTTCGGCTGGCTTCCCACGTGGCTCCACCCTTTTGGTTGTGGGGAGGCCGTGGGCTGCCGTAGGATCTTTCAAAGTGCCCGCTCTGGTGCTTAGGATGAACACCATCACAGCTGCGCTGCCCTCTGCCGGCTTGCAACAGTCTTGACTCGTTGTTAAAAGTTCTGTTACTGTGGTGCTGTTGGGCGCCCTCTGGTGCCAGCTCTGAGTGATGATCAGTGACAGGGCAAATGGATGGAATTTTTACAGTCTTTTCAGAAGCAATTTTCTGCTTGATGAAAGCTTTATGGGCCAATTCTCGCAGTTGTTGGGTAGTCATGGTGTGAGGACAGGCCAGGACCCCTAAGTGATGACTCACTGTGGGATGCAGATTTCGGAGAACCAAGGTTCTGAAGTTGACATCTTCTTCAATGCCCGGTTCATTTCGTGCTCCGAAGTAGGCTCGTCGGATTCGTTTGTAGTAGGCCTGTGGCGTTTCTCGCCGAGCCTGCTTGAGGTTCATGGCAGCGGTGAGTCCTTGATCAGTTTCTGGATCAGAGAACTCTCTGATGAAAGCCTGCCGCATCTGTTGGTAGTCTGTTTTGACAGTCTCTGGTTGACGGTCTAGGAAGCTGCATACGTCATGGCTAGACGTAATTCTGAGCAGGTACAATCTGTCCCGCATGGTCACGTGGGGAACAGTGTGCAAGTGAAAGTCTATGTCTTGCAGGTAGGCATGCACGTCGTGGCCTCCTGCAGGATTTGGGGTGAAAGTAGGGATGTTTCTGGCCAGCTTGTCAAGTTCTTTGGGAGCCATGCCGTGGTTAGTGACCAGGCTTTGTTGTGCAGGCTCCCACCCTTTTGTTGCTGACGGGGGTTCTTGGAGGCTGGTTGGTGACATGTTGAACAGTGGGCTTTCACCCCCCTTTTCAGCTCTGAGCTCTTGGCTGAAAAGCTTGGGCCCACTGGTCAGGGGAAACTCTGTGGTGTGCGTTTCCCTTTTCTGTTCGCTTTGCAGTCTATAAGAATGTTTCAGTTCTCTGTGAACAGTGTCAAGTTCATATTGGAGATGGTCTCTGTGCTGAATAAGTTCATGGATTTCAGCTCGGGCCATGTTCAGGTGTTTTTCACAGGCTCTGGCTTTAGCATCTCTGTCTTTTAGTGCAGTCTCTGCTCTTGCAAGGAAAGACTCGCCTTGTTGCAGCTTTTCGTCGAGTTCCTCTCTGGCTGTTCTCTCCATCTGTTCTCTTTGGTCTGTATCCAGGAGAAGATTTTCCAGGGCATTTTGAAGTCTCTCTACTTCCTCTTGCTGTTCCTTGGTCTCGAGGCGTAGCTGATCTAGATGATTCTGAGTTTTGGCTTGGTTCCTACGGGCCTCCTCAGCTTGGAGTTTTAGCTGCGATGCCTCCTGCTCCAGGTCGAGGTTGCTTTGCTCATTTATCCGTGCCTGGGCGATGAGATTGTGGGCAAGACTTCCGATGATCTTGGTCCATTCTTTGTGGTTGTAGCTCTGTGTTGGATCGTGGGCCATTGGGCTGTCCAATTCGGCGTTTAGTTGCTCTCGACCTAGGGGCTGTAGGTCCCTGGCGTCCTTGGGTAGGACGGTGTCCATCATTGCACTCAACCAGGCCTTGAGGTGATCCCAGTGGGCTGCGGGACTGGACGAACGGGACATACTGGCTTACTGTAGGCGAGAGAAAAGAACAGCACACACAAAGAGGCCAATGCAAGTACGCGTAGGGTTAGCGAGTTACAATGAGGTGGCTATTATCAGCCGTAATTTTGACTAACTGGGGTAGACAGTTAGACAGTTAAGTGGGCCGAATTTCGTGGGTCAGTGCAGGTCTAAATAAAGAATTTGACAAGGTGGCAGCCCCCAAGGGTTATCTGAGGATGCGGGCTGCCTGTTTGTCTCTTTATTCAGTTTTCCTTGATGGCTCTTGCAGGCTCTGTCTTAATGTGAACGGGAAGTACACACTACGACAGAACAGAACAGCAGAATAAAATAGAACACAATTAATGTTAGGAATAGATAGGCAGGGTAAAAAGGGCCTAAGTCTACCACCACTGCTAGGGTTTATGATAGGACCAACAGGGTGGGGTGCTATCGAGGTATAAACCCCAGGAGGATGGTGTGGCTTAGGGGAGAGAAAGAAAAGAAATGAAATGGGTCAAATGCTTAAATGACCGGGGGAATGTCTACTAATATGTGGCCTATACTGGTGGATGGATTTTACTTTCTTTAATTTGCCTGGGGTGAATCGGTGTCACTCTGCTGGGGACCAGCGTGTGGTCAATCTTTCCAACGGTCCCGAACACTGGACCACAGTGTCCCCGGGCCCTCTGCTACTATCACGGTGCACCCTCTCAAACAACTTGACTTTAAACACAACTGGCAACACCAAGGTGTCAACTGTCAGACGGCACAACAAGATTGGATTTTCCCTAGAACCCTCGTAAGAGTGGCCCTTCTTTAGGCCCTGGTTTAGTTAATTATTCCAACTTGCCGTGTGTGTCGACTGACGGGGTTGACTCTCTTTGGAGTGCCAAATTGCTGATGTCGTTGCGTGCCGCACCAATGAAAACAGACAGAAGAGTCCGAGATTCACATACAGCCAGCGCCTGTAACGCCGGTCGGACAAACCAGCTTGCTGGGAACCACCAGAGATGACTGTCGAATCACCACAGCACACTAGGGAATTCTACATGCAAATACAGAACAGGATTTAGCCAGTGAATGTCTTAAAGTGAATTAAGGCTTTCTTGTTTAAACCAAATTGAGTAATTATGTGCGTAGAAATAACAGGCAAAAGCTTTACCAAATAATGATAAATAAAGGGGAAATTTGATAATGATGTTAATTATCAGACCAATCCAACCACAAGAAAAGACAGAAGTAAACAATGGACAGACAAACTTAATTTAAATTAAATTTAAACTTGTTAAACTCAATTTAAATAAGCATGTAAAAGGATGTCAAGTAGCATCTAAGATAGTAAGGATACAGTCGTAATAAAGTATCAAAGAGGGAGAGGAAAAAAAGGAAAAAAAAAATTTAATTTGCTATTTATTTAGCAAATTAAATAAATATATATGACCTGTCTGCTAATGCCCACACGATGGCGTACTTGCGCACGCGCAAGATGACGTCATGGGGTGGGAGTAACTTGAAAACTAGTCAAGCTTTTACAGGCTGCCCTCTATTGTTTGTTAGCAAAATAACACCCTATATTTCAGTGTGACTCAAATCTGGGCGTGTGTTACACTGTGATTTTCTGCAAAATCACAATTATTCAATTGAGACCTCGGCGGGTCTTTTCTTTCTTTCTGGTGCTATGCTTTACATAAATAGCATGGCAGATTCTTTTTTCCTGCACTAGAGTAAATGTGGACAACAGGAATTGTACGTCTGTCCTTCGACTCCCATACACATTAGGAATATAGCACTTATTCAAAATGTATTAGGTTTCCGATTGATTAGCTACGTCAACGTAAACCAGGAGTTATTTTTATAATGTTTATAATCTTCAGGCCTTACTTAAGATGAGAAAAGGAGCATCGCTTCACTCAATCTTCTATCGCCCTGACAGAAGAGCATCGTTCTGAACAGGGCTGGTTTGTAATATTAATATATAGCGCGTCTTTACAGAAGCAATTTTCATATTATGAACTGCGGTTTACTTTATCATTCAACAGTGGTAACAAATGTTTCGACATTATTTAGCAACTTGTTAATCGTGCTGAACTGGGACGGGCTTTTTGTGCCTTTCAGTTCAGTGGCCACTGCATAAAATTAGCAACAAAAATACACAAAATTGACAATGCATTCGTTCACAAAACAAAGCTTAAAATGTGCCCGCATTATCTCCACCATTAATATGTAGGGTGTGCACAGGTCAGGTTTGGGGAAATGTATAATTAATTTCAATGATCGTAATCAATGATTAATCAGACGATTTGACCCGGATACCCATACACATTGTAAAAACGCCCCAAAAAGGGCTTATATAGTCCAGGAGTCTGCTTCAAATATATATAGATAATTAAACACCACGAATTGTAATTAATTAGGCATATACATTATATGCAGACAGGCTATATTAATTTAATTAGACCCTCAATGGAATTGACCGTGAGGCTATCACGAACCAGTCAGTTCGGTCCAGCTAACAGCTTTGCTAAATATTCCTGATCAATTCCCTTGAAGGTTTATTCTTAGTTATAAGCTTACTCATCAAAGCACGTTAACTTACTTTGATAATATCAGCTCAGTAGCTTAAAATCGCACATTAAAGAGGCTTTGTTTTATGATCAACACACACAGACAATCAAGCATATAATTGGGTTTAATACAAGGAACTAGAATATATCACTACACTTGACAAACAGACACTTAACATGTAACATAAAATAAACATAAAATAAACAGAGTAGAAGCAATAAGGAAAATAAAGAGATTATTAAGGATAGCAACTTATTACAACAGTTAACCCTTAAGAGCCAGCAAATGGAATTACACACTTTAACGTGTTTGAATTTCAGGTGAAATAATACTTGCATAAAGGAACTCTGTGTGTCGCTGAGCAAGTCTGCACGTATGTTGGGTCCTCGTGGCGTCCTTTGAGACGGAGGATTTCGGTTCGGTGTTTCCAGAGCGTGGAGTTGAAACTCACTTGTTGAGAGAGAGTTGAAGGGTTGTTCCAAGAAGTTGCAATGTTCAGCAGAAGAGAAGAGAAAAATGTAAGATGGCTTGAAGAGATCAGGGAGAAGCCCAAGGGAGGTCCAGAAGTGAAGTAAGAGGAGAGGAGTTGAAAAGGAAGAGAGAGGAAGAAGATAAGAGCTAAGAGGAAGAACTAAGCTGTAAAGAGATGAGGGAAGTAAGAGGACTAAGAGAGCTAAGAGATAAGAGAGCGAAGGTCCGTTGTTGGTGCAATTTATGCCTTTAGAAAACGTGTCCCACCTCTCACTGGCTCGACCAATAAGAAGAGTGGAAGTTTCAGGCGGGAATTTGGTTTATGGCCCTTTGTTCTGAGAGGGGTGGTAGCCGATGAAGAAACTAGAAAATCTTCTTGTAATACTAATATGTTGTTGTTATCGACATATCATGTACACAGTCATTTCAATCTTCAAAATACCAAGTTATAGAGACCAAATATGCCACACATATGATTTCGGTTAACCATGGTATGCAAAGTCTGAAACATTAACCCATTAGAGTTTGCAAGAAAACATAGATCAACAACATTTAGGAAATTCCTGAGATGGAACATTAGATACATGTTAATACCTTTATCACAGGGATATATATAGGATATATAGGATTAAAAAGGGTTCATTTCTCCTTCTCAGTAAGTATTGAGTGAGAGTTGGCCATCTCTGTACATTCCTTTGGAGATCGTAAAATTCTCCTTCCTTTGGGCAGGAGAATGATTCCTTTGTTCAGTCACGGCTCATTTGCATGTTTCTGGCTGGGTTTATGACAGTAAGAGATTTTGGGCTGAATGACTCAAAAGATGGTAAAACATAGCGTAATATCATTCTACGAAGATCTTATATTCGAATTCAGCTAGGACAAATCGTAAGGTTTAATTTGATACCAAGAAAAGAATATTTGGTACCCTTAAGAAGGAATATACACTCTTCGGCTATTAAATATCAAGCCTCAGAGCTTTCTACACAAATGAAAACAATTCTACTAGTTTTGATCTAACACCAGACACACAAAACATACGGGGATTAAAACATATTTCTTTAAAAATACGCATTTCTAGGTTTAACTGAAAAACACACACATTCTATGTTGCCAACTTTTCACGTGCCCTTTTCTCACATGGTGAAACACAGAGTATCACATGTGTGGGGATTTTAGAAAACACCACGAGGATCCTCTGTCAATGGCGGAAGTGTCTCTCTGTCAATCGTTCATTGTACATCACAGACCAGACCATTTAAATTTAAACTTGTTAAACTCAATTTAAATAAGCGTGTAAAAGGATGTCAAGTAGCATCTAAGATAGTAAGGATACAGTCGTAATAAAGTATCAAAGAGGGAGAGGAAAAAAGGGAAATTTTCTTTTTTTTTTTTTTTTTAAATTAAAAATAATATTAATAATAATTAATAATAATTAAATCACATTAATTAATAATAATTGAAATGAGAGACTTAATTCAAATTTACATTCGAAATTTGTTTGTTCCAAACCAAATTTGAATAAGTGTAAGAAAAGTTAGAGATCAGAATTGTGTCCGATGATAATCAGATTGCTGTAAGATATCACAGACCATTTCCGTGATCTTACAGGGGCTCTTTGTTGTTCGGGACCGGCTAAGTTAATGATTATCCTTCACTGATTCCTCCAGACGCTACAATGTTTTGAAGCATGTGGGGACTACAGACAGGGAGAGGGACAGATTGAAAATGTCTGTAAAAACACCTGCCAGTTGATTCGCGCACGCTCTGATGACGTGGCCCAGAATGCCGTCTGGACCCGCAGCTTTACGGATGTACACCCGTCGGAAGGATCGGGTTACATCCACAACAGAGACGGAGAGTGAACCGACCTCTGAAGCGTCAGCTGCGAGTGCTCTCTCCACGAGGGCGGTGTTATTGTCCTCGAAGCGAGCATAAAATGTATTAAGTTCGTCTGTGAGAGATGCAGTGGTGTTCACGGCGGAGTCTTTATTCCGTTTGTAGTCCGTGATGATGTTAATTCCCTGCCACATACTTGTCAGTGGTGTTGAACTGACCTTCAAGTTTGTGCCTGTACTGGCATTTGGCTTCACTGATAGTGATACGGAGGGCATAATTGGCTTGTTTACGCTCCTCCGTGTTAGAAGTATTAAAAGCAGAGGTCCGCGCATTGAGTGCCATTAACCCATGGTTTCTGGTTGGGGTATATCCGTATTGTTTTGGTCGGAACAACATCCTCTATGCACTTCCTGATGAAACACGTTACGCTGTCAGCGTAAACCTCGATGTCGTCATCAGAGGCGGACCGGAACATCTCCCAGTCCGCGTGATCAAAACAGTCTTGTAGCGCAGAGTCTGACTGGTCCGACCAGCACTGGATCGTTCTGAGGGTGGGTGCTTCCCGTTTCAGTTTCTGCCTGTAAGCGGGCAGAAGAAGAACGGAAGCGTGGTCCGATTTGCCAAATGGGGGGTGGGGGAGGGATTTGTAGCCATACCGGAAAGGAGAGTAACAATGATCTAAATCCCGGCCCCTCGTGTGTTGAAGTTTATGTGTTGGTGGTATTTTGGCGCTATTGTTTTTAAATTTGCTTTGTTGTAGTCCCTGGCAACAATGAACGCAGCCTCAGGGTGCACGGTTTCCTGCTCACTTATACACCCATACAGTTCCCTGAGTGCCCGGTCTGTGTCGGCTTGTGGGGGGATGTACACAGCTGTGATGATGACCGCTGTGAATTCCCTCGGTAGCCAGAATGGTCGACACAGAAACATGAGATATTCCAGATCAGGAGAGCAGAAAGACTTGATGAAATGTACGTTCCTCTGATCACACCATGATTTGTTGATCATAAAACATACACCACCACCTCTGCTTTTACCAGAGAGGTCTTTCGCTCTGTCCGCTCGGTGCACGGAGAAGCACATGATTTCGATGGCCGAGTCTGGAATCTCCGCAGCCAGCCAGGTTTCTGTAAGGCAGATAACACAGTAATCTCTTGTCTCTCGTTGGAAAGAGATCCGCGCTCTCAGCTCGCAGAGCTTGTTGTCCAGAGACTGAACATTTGCCAGTAGTATACTGGGTAGCGGGGGTCGATTTGCACGACGTCTCACTCTGATGAGAACGCCGGCTCTTTTTCCCCTTTTCCTTCTGCGTTTCCACGGCTGAGCAGCCCAGACAAAGGGTTTGTAAACAGCGGGTCGGCGTTGAGGAATTTAAAGTCCGGTTTTTGATGTGTAATTGTAGAACCAAGGTCCAAAAGCGTTTGTCTGTCGTAAACAATAAGGCAGACAACATCCAAGACAAAAAAACAAAGAACTGTAAACAAAACAAACAATAAACCGCAGTGTTGTATCGGAGCTCGCAACGCAGCAGCCATACTCTGCACCATCTTGAGTCCATGTTCATTGACGTGTTACTCACATATTCACACACATGAAGGTGTTCCCAAAGCACTTCCAGCGCAGCATCTCATTCCGCTTTTATCAGGGAAAAGGGTTACATTTAAGTAACCAGAGACGTTTTCTTTTGTTTGTCCTGTTTTCCTCTTCTGTATATCTGTCTTTCTATTTCTTTGGTCTGTTTTTCCTTTCCTCTCTATCACTTCATTACAGACGGCTACCTGGAGGTGATGGTGTAGAGCTTGACGGCCATAGCTCCAGTTGTAGGAAATGAAGACTAAAATGTTCATGTTGCAGTATTATTACTTAGTTTTATTAGTTACTGTTAATTGTCATCAGTATTCATAATCATTTAGTAGTAGTTATTTTAAACTGCTAGGGTATGCTTAAATACATCCTGCAAATGTACTCCTTTAGAAAAAGAATGCTCTTCAGAGAAACCGAGTGAACAAAGACCATCAAAATACACCATTATAATTGACATTTTCGTTCTCTCCTATGTCTGATAACTAAAGATTTAATACATTTGTTTTTTCTTGACAAATTAAACTGGTCTCCGTGACTGCACAACAGGAAAAAAGTCATACATTTAAGTCTTCAGCATCGCTGTCCTCCTTGGCCAGCACCCACTGCCAGCAGGTGTCACAGAGCTGCTGGGCAAAGGCAAACGGGCAGCTGATCTCTCTCAGCGTCATGGAGTGGAAACACTGGCGGTGGTCTTCTGGGCTGTGGCTAACCCATTCCAAGATGGACTTCTGTTGCGCCACACCCTCCTCTCCACAAAATCCTGGCAGCAGTGAAGCTTTGCCCCCTCACCTGTCAATCAACCGCTGTGCTAAAACAAGAGTTTAAACTTAGCAGGTTACAAGCAGCTTTAGAAGTAAATAACTGTCTGAAAATTTTAAAAGTGGATACATACACAATCACAAGAGCTTTATGGATCTTCTGTAGTGTGTCTAATATCAACACAGATAGAGAGCACAAACACCTATAGCTCCTTTAATATGGGTAACCCACTAAAATAATGGATAATTCTTCTTGACATGTTGCGTTTGTGCTTAGATAAAATTTCAAATGCATCTGGGAGAAAAAGCGCACCATTTTTTAATTATTTTTTTGTGCTTCCTTTGTCTTGCATCATTTTTAAGCAGTAACAGACATCCATTGACTGATGTTTCCAAATCCAAACACAAGTGGTCACAGGAGATGCATTTAATTGACCAGGTGTATACAGTGATGTGCCTCACCTTAGATGCCAAGTGTTACCAGGTGTTAATGGAGTCTTCGCGTTTACCCCATGCAAATACCATATACTTCTTCTTCGGTAACACTTTATTTTGATGGTCCCCTAACAGATACTCAACTGACTACAATTGACATATCAACTGACTTGCTATAGCTATAAAACAGTATTTCAACAAATGTTCAGTAGACTTTCAATAGCCTGTATATATATATATATTTATTAATGATCTACTTACATTATTGGTGAGAACATCAGTTAATTAAAATGTATGGGTAAAACAATTACTTCTGAACATTTATATTTCTTTAACATACAGTCTGTATGCTGGATGCAATGTGATGCTGCTCTTCCTGTGTGTTATTATCTGTATTGATATTTACCATCTGTTGATGGTCTGTTTGAAAAAAGGAGACATGTAGATGTCAGTTAACCATATTCCTTAGATGTTCACTTTTTTTGATGGTCAGATAGATGAACAGTTGATACTTCATTAAAGTAAAGTGAATCTGTACTGATAGGAAATGTATATGCAACAAAATCAGTAGATAATTTCCAAAAAACCTTTGGGTAACTAAAGGTAAAATAAGAAAATTAGCTGGTAAGCAAAGAAATTTAAGTAGGTCATTAATAAAGATCTATATACAGGCTACTGAAAGTCTACTAAATGTTTGTTGAAACCCTGTTTACTAGCTATAGCAAGTCAGTAAGTCACTGATATTCAGTTGAATATCTGTAGGGGGACCATCAAAATAAAGTGTGATAAATAAAGTTCTTGTGTCAGCCATCAACCAACAATCCCATGAATGACTATCAGCCAGAATTAATTATGTATCTGGCAATACATGGGACATGCTGTACTGATGAAAGCTGATTAAATCATGAAGAGACAGACAACAAGGGTAGCCATTAGCCTTGCTCTTGACATTTTGTTACTCTTGCCTTCATAGAGATTCACACGTTTGACCTCAGAGCTTCATCAAATAGATGCTATTAAACAGCAGCTCTAAATTTCTGATGACTGAATTATGAACCCATTTGTTTTTTATTGACAATTCTTCTTGCCGCTGAAGAGCTATCCTACAACATACAACCATTTTCAAGTCATCTGAAATAAGAAAATCAAACTTTTTCTTACCAAATTTGAAAGTCACCAATATGATTTACCTTTAGTAGATGCTTTTGATCCAAAGTAAGTAATACAACATAAGTGATTTATCCTAACGAGGCAGTAACATGAGAAGTTCACAGAAAATGTGTGTTTAGATATATCTTAAAAGTAGCAAGGGACTTGGCTGTTCAAGTAGAAGAGAAAATCATTCCACATTAATTTGTGCTCCTTTGTGTTGGTGCCACATGACGCCGCTCACTCAGCCATCACAGACTTTGAAGGGAAAGTACACATTCAAAAGATGGAGATTTGAGGGCATAGAGCCAGTGGATGTTCTGTATACGAGCATCAACATCTTGAACTTGATGCGGGCGGCAACTGGCTGCTGGTGAAGCGAGACATAAATGATGCAAATGCGCAACTGCATTCTGAATCATTTGCAGAGGTTGTGCATACAAGAAGGCCTGTTGGAAGATCATTGTTAGAAATACTTGTAATATGAAGTTATTCAATGTATTGATTGCACTTTGCAGCAAGGTTGTGTATAGAGTAACAGTCCAAAATAGTTACCATGAACTAAGAATGAATAATCATTTTACAGCATTTTAAAATCTTGACAAATTTTATTTTTCTATATGTACTAATATATTTTTAATATTAAAATAAAGTGATGTAACATAATTAAAAAATACATGAACCAGCATTAAAACAATACTATATTTACAAGTTAACATTAACCAAAATGAAGTGTGTGAATTTTTTTTTTTTTTATTAATTCACAATACAGTACCTATTAGAATGTTTAACATGTTGCATTTGTTAATGCATACAACCTTGTTGTATGATCATTGTGTAATTCGCACCCTAGTGAATTTTTGTTGCATTGCTCTGCTGGATGGGGAAAAACAAGCTTCATGTTCTCTAGTTTGAGTTTGGTGTGTTCTTTAATTCAGGCCAAGATGTTTACCAGTTAGGCCAATATGCAGCGTAATTGCAAATGTTGTGATATCTTTCTGTTCTGATCTTTCAAATATCAGCCCTCAAGGCTTAATTCATTTCAAATGGCTCTAAATTCCATTGGACCAGTTTTTCAAATACCTGCTTGTGTAGGGTAGGGGGCTTGCCCACAGGGGGTATTAAGGCATGATTTTTGAAGAGCTGCTTTGAAAATGTACAGTATGAATGTTGAAAAGCACTAAACAAAATAAAACTGGCTTGACTTATTTGAGATGAAGTAGTACGAAGAAGTAATATCATATTGATATTAAATACTCAATACTCTTTATGGCAGTACTGCACACAACCGTTTCCTCTTTGCTATCAATTTACAAATTCTTCTAGAAATATGTTTTTATTTAGCCTGTATTATCTCCAAGAACACAGCTCTGTGACATTAATTTCTTAAGAGAAGTACTGTCTGAGTTCCTCATAAAATTGTCATCTATACTGAAAATTACAAACTACAGAAAGGAGAGACTAGAAAACTTCTCCAATTCAAAGACCTGTCTCCCGAGTCTTACGCTTTTAGATCAGTTACCCTAACTTGCTTATGTATTCATAAAAGTTGTAAAGTTATGTAATGTAATGTGAATCTTTTATTTGTTCTTGCACACCCTCATATACTGTATATATATAGAAACAGAGATGCATAGAGTATATTTAAAGCATACAGGAATTATATATCTTTCTCAAGGAAACATAGTTGTAGATATAGGATGGTACTGGCCGACTTTGGTTGCTTACAGTGTCCTAGCACACAATACAAAACAGAAGGTTGTCACCCTTTCAAGTTTTCAGAACAGTTCAGATTTTAGCCAGCTTACAGCATGTGTCCATCACCTTGCTCTTCCAACGTGCGGACTTGTGAGACATATACACATTCAATTCAGATTGAGTAGTCACAGATTTTATGATAGGTGTCAAACTTGTCTGAAATCTATCTGACCGGTCTTTAGGTGTGTGCAGGTGTGTCATGCAACAGCCAATGAAACTGCCTACACAACAGCCAGTTGCTTACCTCTAACTCCCTCTGCAAAAATGATCACAAACCCTTCTATGTTGTTTGTTGACATCTGCACACGTCAGGAATTAACTCTTAAATAGCTATGTGTGTATAAAACTGAATTTGTAATAGATCATAGCTACAGTTGGGGTGGAGAATAATCTTGTTATTTATGCATCAGGTATGTGATTAGATTATTGTGTAAAGTTTGTGTAAAGAAACTATTTAAATGTGTGCAGTGTACACTAGGTTTAATTGTGGTCAGATCAAATAGAATATCTTAGTTTCTGGTACTTTATAGAACCCTGTGTTCTTGTTAGTCCTGATGTAGCTCATACATCTGCTGGCAGTTATAATTGGACTAGCCACAGATGCAAGCAATGTGATTCTATAGTAGACCATCTGCCAATCCATTAATGCTGAGCTCGCCATTTCTTCCTAGACCTCAATGTGCCTCACTGAGTTATTTGTAAGCTTATCCTGTGCACGTCCCCTCTAGCTGGCAACATCACATATCTAGCACACATGGCCTGCTCTCATGGGAGCAGAGGTTACATGACATCACAAATGGATGAGTTCAAACCAACTGAAAGACATTTGATTAGAGCCCTTAATTCCCGCCTTGGTGCTAATGACATTCCATCAATAAAGATCTATATTAGCGGATGTGGTCGTTACTGCAGCTAAAACGAATGCAGCGTGAATTCTGATTGTAGTCTTTCCCTGCTGATATCCAACACCAACTTTTGATAAGATGCTGCTCAACATATGCCGGGCTGGTCCTACTACTGGCTAACTGAATATGGAAAGTGCATGCAGTAGTTGTCAATGCCTATACAGTAGGTTTTTCACTTCCCGATTCTGAAATCTCAAATGCAGTGTAGACAATACCAAGTCAAATGAGCCCACCCACAAGTCTCAGTTCTGGTTCATAGATATCGCCTAGGTCTATGGCGTTTCTTGCAAGTTTTACTGTGCGTCAGGTGAAAAATGTAAATCCATGTTGTGCGGGTAGAGATTTATACTTAGAGATTTTTTTTTCTTTCAAATCCATAACCCTAAGTATGAGCAGTTGTAATAGTAATGCTTTCCTTAACAAACACCATTAAATATTCATAAAATTGCAAATATCTGCCAATTCATGTACTTAGCACAAGCAGGCACACACATGCATGTGTGTATGTTTGGATGTGTTGTAAGAATATAATTATTTTCTTCAAAATATTATTATTCTTTCTTTTCCTTAATTCCTCTCTCAGGACACAGTGCTTCATCCAGGAGTGTATGTTGCCCTTCTGTTTGTTATCTTTGAAGACGCTGAAGACACAAGTCTTCCAGAAGCTCTACCTGTCTCCTAGCATTGAACAGTAAGTGTCTGCACCCTATAATGTCTTAGTGTGCATTATACTTTCCAGATCTGAATTGAAATTAAATGGTTTGACGTACGCAATTTTCTTTCTTGTGTGGACATATTTCCTATGGAGTCGATGATGGCACTGGCACAATCACTGTTTTTTTTTTTCTTATAACAATGGCAACCACTTAAAATACTCCATCGTTTATGGTCATACAGATAAGAGGAATACATTATTCAAAACTGTAAAGGGTCTACCTTTATATGCGTCCACTCACAATAAAAACAAAACGCTGTGCTTTTGTAAAGTACAGAAAACAAACAGGATGCACTTTCTGCTGCATCTCTCTCCGTGAACTTCACATAAAAAAATGAACCTAAACTCACTGTATAATTGTCACACAGACATCATAAACATGTCTATAGAAACCTTGAAATGTTTCCTTTAAATGTGCATAATCAAATCCAAAACAAATATTCTCAGATTATGTAATTCCTATGAAACTAACGAGAGGTAAGGTTTTTTGGTCTCATCTCATTAACGCTGTTCAGGACACACCCATTTTCAGAGCATGCTATATGCATGGTAATTATCTGGATGAAAGTGATGAAGAATTCACCTTTTCATCTGAAGAAGAGCGCAACCCTGATGAACAGTTGGATTTTGAAGAACGACTTGATCCAGCAGAGGATATCATTTCTGATGAGTCATTTATTCATACTTAAATAAGCTAACATTTTGTTTTTGATAAACTTACATGTTTTACTAGTTGTGCTACCTATAACCAGACTGAAATCAAACGGTTTGCAATATTTTGAGTGAAATCTAAATGTTGTACAAAAAGAGTATGTAACTTTTAGTTTTGGCTAGCTTATGACCAGTGTTTACTGTAAAATACTGCCTCATCAACCAAGCTTGTGCTCTTGAATATCTGCTCTGGTGTAAATGTTTGAAATGTGCTAAAAATATGTCCGGCAATGGCCCATCAACAGACATATACAGCACGTGTCCATAATGATTTAGATATTTTGATTATATTATGCACTGTTGTAAATAAACTACCATAAAAATAAAAATGTGTGCTCAAATGTGCCATTGACCCTGTTTCTTTACATTTTGATTATATTGTGCACTTAGTTATAAATAAACTACCAAAAAACAAATCTGCATGCTTAAAAGTGACTTGACTAAAAGTGCCTTTGACCCCAATCAATTACATTTCGATTATGCTGTGCACTTTATTGTAAATAAAAATATAATCTTTCTTTTAGTCTCCTCACATTCTTTCTTTTTATTTCCCCAAAGTGGCATTCCATTTTGATGGGGTGGGCATTATCAACCTAGGTGTGGATTCCATTAATATTCATGATCATTGACACTCCCTCGCATACAGAAAGGCATACAGCATATGACAAAATGTGTCATACAAAAGTGAAATCAATGTAGTGTTAATGTATGGACAGGATGATTGTCACAACATGATGTTCCTGTTCCTATTGCCGATGGCACGGTGCATTAGTGTATGTAGCTTGCTACCCTGCTTAGCATTGCTTATTCTTATTCTTATATGTTCATCGTTTTATCCTTTGCCATTTTACCACATGCTTCTGGTTTGTCCGCTGTTCTACTATTTCATCTGTGTGTATTATACCATGTGCACCCGTTTTTTTTCCGCTTGTCTACATCTCATGTTTCAACTGCGTGCATTCGTATTCTCCACTGTTTTTTACATGGATTATTGCATCAGTCTCAAACATCTGCTGATTTGGAACCACATCGATCTCAAACCCTTTCCGCTCAAGAACAACCATAACAACAACAACAAACAATTGCGGTAAGTCATGGCATCTGCTCATGTTATTGGTTCCTGCATTACATGCCACATGTTTACTACAGCTTCATCCATCAGCAGTGAGGGATTCACATGTAATAAATGTAAGGAATTAGTCAGGCTGACGGAGAAGATTAATGAGCTAAAGGCATGCATCCGAACACTAGTAGAGGTCAGTGAGAAAGAGAAGCCTGTAGATACTCTTCGGATGCGGGTAGAACAGCGAGCAACACACATACTTTGTTTCTGGCTCTAGAACCCCCGCATCAGGGCGATCGAGTGAGGTCTCAGCAGCATACTCGCTCAAAAAGAGATTTTTATGTGCCTCTTTGTAAACACGCCTAACGGATCCGAAGTAGACTGCCAAGCAATCTGCGTCTTCACCCGTTTGCCTGCAGAAGTGAAGAAAGAAGATTTCTCTTTCCTCTTCATCTGAGTCGACTTCGCTGATTTCTCTGAGAATCAGCAGCCGTACCGCCCGCCTAACAAAACTTCCTCCCGTCAACAGCCGGGATTCGAGGAACTGAGCTGGAGTCAAAAGACGGATGAACACACATTTTACCCTCGTCCTCATGCAATTCAAGTAAGAGGTTTACGTCTGGGCAGAGATAGATTATTATAGTGTGTTATTCTTGTGTAGCAAGGTTATTGTTTACAGTTTACGGACTGCCGAGTCCCCTTATAATACTCAAGGTATTACTGTAAAGTACTGTTACCATGAATGAGATTTGCTGTGTTGTATTCCAACCACGGTGGACTGTTGTGTATTTCCGCCATCGCGGGATGACCACAGGACGGTTTACAAGCCGTTCACTGCGTCTCTGAGCGATAAACTAACAGCTGCTTTCTCTCCCACGATCGCAAAACAGGTTTCGGTGCCGTCACTCTGTTCTCTCTCTCATACTAACCGCAAACACACACACGACCCCACACAAACATACCCGCACACACATTTGGCTAGTAGTTAACTTGGCGATAAAGCTCAGCTTTGTCCCTAAGTTATCATAAAAGCGGAGACACGTGTTAAATGGGCAGACTCCATTAACCGGCTTCTTTCCGGCCACATTACTGGCCACATGCATGACGTACTCTACACACACCCATTCAAACACACACATACCATCCTCTCATGTGTTATAAGATTATTTTGTTACCATATCTAATCATGTCACTATTTAGTTTTTAGCTGTAAGTCTGAAGTTTATTGAATAAATTGTATTGATTATTAATTGATATTACTGCATTAATAAACTTTGTTATATTTCAAAGATAAGTGTTTTGTTTTGCATACACCTGTGTTAAGGGTTGGCAGGGGATATCAGTGCTCGTATTCAAGCTTTCATTGTTTTCCTTTTGAATGTCGATGTTCTCTGGACATCGACCTTCCAAAGAGAACCATCCTAAATTGAGACTGTTATACTCTCTGGTTATTAGTTATTAGTCTGGTTACTGTCTAGGCGATATTAATCCTCATTAATATTCTATTGATTTTGATCATTAATGATTATCTTTGATAATAATTAATATTCTATTGAATTTGATAATTGATGGTTATCTCTGATGATTGTTGATTTAAATATTAAAAAGCAAGCATTGATTCTCATCAATTTTCTATTGATTTTAATAATTAATTATTATCTTTGATAATTATAAATTATTGCAAATAGCCAAACCCACTTCTGAATGTAGCGCACAACACCGATGTATAATATCGATGATACCGAACTTTATATTTCTTCTAAACCCAAAGAAAATTTACAATTCTCCAAATTAGTGTATCAATGAAATCAAAGATTGGATGGACAGAAATGTCCTTCTACTCAATTCAGAAAAAACAGAGGGCCAAAAACCTCTAAAAAACTAAATAAAAACAGCAACATTTGACACTCAATGGATGTACTGTTATGTCCTCATCTTCAGCAAAGAACTAAGGTGTTATATTTGATAGCATTCTGTCCTTGGAAAATCACATTTCCAATGTTTGTGGAACAGAATTGTTCCACCTGAGAAATATTGCTAAATTACCACTCATGCTCTCGACCTCAAGACTAGATTATTGTAATGCATTACTGGGAGGATGTCCAGCAAGTTCAATAAATAAATGAAAATCGGTTCAAAATGCAGCTGCCAGAGTGCTGACAAGAACTAAGAAATATGATCATATTAGCCCAATTTTATCATCATTACATTGGCTACCTGTTAAATTTCATATTCATTTAAAAATTCTGTTAATTACATACAAAGCTTTGAATGGTCTAGCTCCACAGTACTTCAGTGTCCTTCTGACATGCTATATTCCATCACGTTCATTATGATCACAAAATTCTTGCTAGTTAATTATTCCAAGAATATCAAAATCCACAAAAGGAGGTAGATACTTTTCATTCTCTGCTGCTAAACTATGGAATAGTCTCCCTAACACTGTTTGGGATGCAGACACACTCACTCAGTTTAAGTCTAGACTAAAGACTCATCTATTTAGCCAGGCATACACCTAATTTATTCTTCAACTCACAATTAGACTGCTTTAGTTAGGTCTGCCAGAACCAGAAACATCCATCGTGATCTGTAACTGCATAAAATTGAATGGCATCTAAAATAATATTATTCTATTTGTTTCCATGTCTTATCTGCCATATCCAGCTCCATTCCTGCTTGGTTTTGGACTCTACTGAAATGTGACTCTGAGAGATGACGACAAATTACAGCAGGTTCTAGCCAGACATCACTTCAGTTTTTTTACTTCAGAGGATGAACTGATGCCAACTCTAACTGTAAGACATTGGATACTTCATATGCCACTGCCTGAGCCTTGGACTTTGATGGACCCTCCGAACTTCACCGAAATGTCCTGCTGGTTGAACTTCAATGCACATCATAAATCATAATTTATCTCTGCCTGCACCACCTTTGTCTATTGATGGACTACACTCTTGAAATGGAATACATAGACTATAATTTAATTGCCAACAAAAGCTTTCATCAGCCAACTAACAAAAACATTTATAATAATAAAAAATAAACAAACAATTGCCAGAAATTATAAATAATTTACAAAATGCAAAAAATTTACAAAAAAGTCAATGACCTGGATTATCATAACACAAACCAAAAGTTCAGTTTTAAACTGTCACTTTATCGTGAAGCTTTATCATACCTCCTCTGGGCTTCCTCGGTGTCAACGGCCATGCGCCTTTTGCACGCCGATTACCCTTGGGCCAAAGAAGGCCAACTGGGTGTAGAGGCGGGTGTCAATGTCAAAGGCAGGGTTGCTGTACACCAAGTATATACCAAAATGAGCAAAAAGACAGCAACTTCAGTGTATCCAATATGTTCATTTCAAGGGCTAGCAAGTCTGCAGAGTCTGATACCTCAGCTTGAGTTTCCTTCTTTCATGGGTAGGCAGATCGATTTTGGTCTCTCAGCTCTAGTCTGAGGCTATTGGCCCTGGCTGACCAGTTGATAGCTCTGGCTCACACTGGCCCAATTGTGGAATTGCGGCTAATGAGAAAAGTTCATAGAGAGATGGATGGGAGAGAGTTCCAGAGGCGTGGGGCAACTACTGAAAAAGACCTGCCATTCACCGAAGTCAACCTAAATTTGAGATGGTTAGAATATTAGCTCCAGAAAACTGAACAGTATGAAAGGGTGTGTAGGGAGATAGTAATTCAGACAGATAGAGGGGGGCAAGACCATGAAGAGCTTTAAAATCTATGGTTAGAATTTTCAATTGAATGTGATAGGATACAGGTAACCAGAGAAGCTGATACAGTATGAGAGTGGTATGGTCAGATTTCTTTATATGTGTGAAGTCTGACAGCCGTGTTTTGAATATATCACTTGAAAGTCACATGAAAGTTTTAGAGGAAAGACCAAAAATAAGTGAATTACAGTAATCTAGCCTGGTGGTTTTGAATGCACAAATGACATTTAAGCAAATTTCCTACTCAGTAATTGTTGAAGAACAGTTGAATAAATTATGTTTTTGTGACATGATTTACAGGCTCTTCAAAGGTTAGTGAGGGGTTAAATATCACCTCTAAATTATAAATGTTGAAGGATGGTTGAATTGCAACACCATCTACTGTATGTCCAAACTAAGGTTGTGTTTTGAGGAAATAAGAGTTTTGGGGCCAACAAGTAATATTTCAGTTTTTTCTTTTACTTTTCAGAAAAAAAAAACTGAAATTTTTGAATACATGCAGATAGTGATGGAGGTGGAGAGGCTGATGAGGATTGATAATTTAAATACAGTTGATGAATGTCATCAACATAGCTGTGAAAGCTAAAGGCAATGTATGCTCCGGGTGTCCATATTGTGGATCACTCCACACACAGTATGTGTGACTGCAAATTTCATCATCTCTGCACCATCCAGATTTTCTTGACCAGCAGATGCGGTCCTTGTTTGTGTGCATCATCTGCGCATGCGCTGGCCTAAAATTGACTGTACTAAAAGAGTGTAACAAAGCAGTTGTAGTGCGCATGCATTGAACGCGTTGCTATTCGTTCGCGGTCAGAAAGGTATACAGAAAAGTGGATCTGATCCGGAATGCGCAAAAGCGAAGTATACCTGGGCCTTAAGGCCATGTTGTCTCACAATTTGCCCCTGAGGGTGCAAATAAATTATGAAAAAAAGGATCCCTAGAATGTTTGTAACTTAACCTCCTGAGACCTGAACGTGTCCATTTTTTTTTGTAACTAGTAGCACCTAATGTGCAGGCAAACAAATTCTTCTATAGAAAAAAGTTTTCCTAAAAATTCATGTTCACATATGTGGACAGTGGGACTACTTTGTGAAATTTAAAATAACACTAAGCTATAGAAAGTCAGATTTATTTATTTTTTTCATCAAATTTTTTATCATGTTTACAGATGTGTTGCTCATTAATGCTTTTGAGACATTACAGACATTACATCAGAAATGATCATAATTTGTTTGTATTCAAAGTAATGTGCAGCATCATCCAATCATGGCCAGCCATGTTGAAATAAAATGTAGAATTAGAAAATTCTGAATCTATGTACTGATTTCTATTGTCCCATGTCTGTCAAACATGTTGAGTGGTCCAAACATCATCTGCAGCCTGAAGCTGCATAGAAACCTATAGGATGCTCCCTTGCTCTCTATTTAATGGCTAAACCTCCAGTGTGCTGACTTGTGTCATTACTTGTCTCTTAACAGTTTGAAATGCACCTTATTTCCATCTCAACTCCATATAAAAGGACTGAAAGCAATATTTTTCAGCTTTTGGATGAACCCATTTATTCCTAATGTGAAAATGCATAATAAATATATAGGAATGCATACTAATGTTAATGAATAGAATCATATTGTACAGTAAATAAATCCAGACAGAAATATACTATTATTGTATAATAAAAATATAATATTCCATAATAATAAATCAGTATTTATGTCAGGAGCACAACCTCTCCATCACCGTCAGTAAGACCAAGGAGCTTGTGGTGGACTTCAGGAGAAAAGACAGGGAACATAGCCCCATCACCATCAATGGAGCACTGGTGGAGAGAGTCAGCAGCTTCAAGTTCATCTGAGTTCACAGTACAGAGGAACTCACATGATCCGTCCACACTGAGGCCATTGTGAGGAAGGCTCACTAGCGCCTCTTCTTCCTGAGATCGCTGAGGAAGTTTGGAATGAACTACCACATCCTCACACGGTTCTTCACCAGCACTGTAGAGAGCATCCTGACTGGCTGCATCACTGCCTGGTATGGCAACAGCACTGCCCTCAATTGCAAATGTCACGACACACACACAAAAGGTTAGGATCCAAGTGCATTTATTTAGGGAAATCCAAAATCCATAGTCAGCCAGGCAAGAGTCAAAAATCCATACAAAACCGTCCAAGGAACAAGGAACAAGGAACAAGAAACAAGAAACAAGAAACAATGGAACAAGACTACGAGGTGCTGGTAACATTAAACAAGGACTCCACAACTAACACAGAAACAGACAGGGTATAAATAGACCAGTGCAAACATTGTGATTGGGAACAGCTGTGTGTAATGATCAGTGATGAGTGACAGAACAGGATGATGGGAAATGTAGTACCAGAGGAAATGTGACAATCAGGGAAGGAACTTCTAGAAACCCCAGGGAACAAACCAGACACTGTGACATGACCCCCCCCCTCTACAGAGCGGCTACAAGACACGACTAAAAAACAAAACAAAAGTCCAGGAGGGAGGTGGAACGGTGGAGGACCAGGGGGAGGGATGGGGGGCCAGGTCCATAAAGGGGAACAGGAACAAGGGGTGACGGCTTAACCGGCGGCCAGGGCAAAACAGAGAGTTCATCGGGTGGCCAGGGCAAAGCAGACGACAGTCCAAAGGGGCACAAGGGGCAGACAGGCAGTCCAAGGGGGCACAAGGGGCAGACAGGCAGTGCAAGGGGGCACAAATGGCAGACAGGCGGCCACAGGACGGGGACTGGGTCAGGGGGACCGGGAGGAGGCCACATGATAGAGACAGGGTCAGGGGGCCTGGGAGGAGGCCACAGGACAGGGACAGTGTCAGGAGGCCTGGGAGGAAGCCACAGGACTGGAACCGGGTCAGGAGGCCTGGGAGGAGGCCACAGGACAGGGACCGTGTCAGGAGGCCACAGGTCAGGAACACGGTCAGGAGGCCTGGGAGCCGGCCACAGGGCAAGGACAGGTTTGGGGGGCGGAGCCGTAGGAGGCGTAGCCGGGGGAGGCCTTGGAGCCGTGGGGGGCGAAGAAGCCATAGGAGGCGGAGCTGAGGGAAGCCCTGGAGGCTCAGGAGGCGGAGCTGAGGGAAGCCCTGGAGGCTCAGGAAGCGGAGCTGCGGGAGGCTCTGGAGGATCAAGAGGCAGAGCTGAGGGAGGCTCTGGAGGCTCAGGGGGTGGAGCCATGGGAGGCTCAGGAGGCAGAGCAGAAGGAGGTTCTGGAGGTTCAGAAGGCGGAGCTGAGGGAGGCTCGGGAGGAGGAGCCCTGGAAGACTCGAGAGACTGGAGAGGCGGAGCCCTAGGAGGCTCGGGAGGCGGAGCTATGGAAAGCTCAGGAAGCTCGGAAGGCAGAGCTCTGGAAAGCTCAGAAGGCGGAGCTCTGGAAAGCTCGGAAGGCGGAGCTCTAGAACGCTCGGGAGGAGGAGCCCTGGAAGACTCGAGGGACTTGAGAGACGGAGCCCTGGGAGGCTCGGGAGGAGGAGCCGACTCTTGGACGGTCATGGCTACTGGCGCTGGCTCTTGGATGGTCATGGCTGCTGGCTCTTGGACGGTCATGGCTACTGGCACTGGCTCTTGGACGGTCATGGCTACTGGCGCTGGCTCTGGGACGGTCGAGGCTACAGGCGCTGGCTCTGGGACGGTTGAGGCTACTGGCACTGGCTCTCGGACGGTCGAGGCTACTGGCACTGGCTCTCGGACGGTCATGGCTACTGGCGCTGGCTCTTGGACGGTCATGGCTAAGGCGCTGGCTCTTGGACGGTCATGGCTACTGGCACTGGCTCTGGGACGGTCGAGGCTACAGGCACTGGAACAGACACCGGCTCAGGCACAGGAACAGACACCAGCTCCGCAGACGTGACGTGCTTGGGCGGCGCTGGCAAGGCCAGGTGTCTGAGTGGCGCCGTCAGGTCGAGCCGCTTGGATGGCACGGGCAGAGCAGGATGCTTGGGTGACGCTGTCAAGGCGAGCCGCTTGGGTGGCGCCGGCGGTGAAGAAGTCTCTGGGCTGGACGAGACCCATGGTGAGGGCTCTGTGCTGGACGGAACCCGCGGTGATAGCCTTGTGCTGGACGGAACCCGCGGTGATGGCCTTGTGCTGGACAGAACCAGCGATGAGGGCTTTGCGCTGGACGGAACCCGCGGCGAAGGTTTTGTGCTGGATGGAATCACGTGCACAGGAACCTGGCTGAAGGGTGACTGGACGGCAGACCGATGTTGGTGTCCGCGATGATCATGTCCCCCTCCATGGCCTCCACGATTCCCTGAGAACCTGACTAGACAGGTTCCCTCAAAGGATTGACGGCTGGATGCTATCCTCTCCTCTGTCCTCTGAGCACACAAAGCGAAGGCCTGAAATAAGGTCATCTGCGGCTCTGACTCTCCTCCAGTGTTGGGGGAATGGACCCGGAACCCCGTACTGCTGGATCCAATCATGGTGGAGTCCTTCTGTCACGACACACACACAAAAGGTTAGGATCCAAGTGCATTTATTTAGGGAAATCCAAAATCCGTAGTCAGCCAGGCAAGAGTCAAAAATCCATACAAAACCGTCCAAGGAACAATGGAACAATGGAACAATGGAACAATGGAACAAGACTACGAGGTGCTGGTAACATTAAACAAGGACTCCACAACTAACAGAAACAGACAGGGTATAAATAGACCAGTGCAAACATTGTGATTGGGAACAGCTGTGTGTAATGATCAGTGATGAGTGACAGAACAGGATGATGGGAAATGTAGTACCAGAGGAAATGTGACAATCAGGGAAGGAACTTCTAGAAACCCCAGGGAACAAACCAGACACTGTGACATGACCCCCCTCTACAGAGCGGCTACAAGACACGACTAAAAAACAAAACAAAAGTCCAGGAGGGAGGTGGAACGGTGGAGGACCAGGGGGAGGGATGGGGGGCCAGGTCCATAAAGGGGAACAGGAACAAGGGGTGACGGCTTAACCGGCGGCCAGGGCAAAACAGAGAGTTCATCGGGTGGCCAGGGCAAAGCAGACGACAGTCCAAAGGGGCACAAGGGGCAGACAGGCAGTCCAAGGGGGCACAAGGGGCAGACAGGCAGTGCAAGGGGGCACAAATGGCAGACAGGCGGCCACAGGACGGGGACTGGGTCAGGGGGACCGGGAGGAGGCCACATGATAGAGACAGGGTCAGGGGGCCTGGGAGGAGGCCACAGGACAGGGACAGTGTCAGGAGGCCTGGGAGGAAGCCACAGGACTGGAACCGGGTCAGGAGGCCTGGGAGGAGGCCACAGGACAGGGACCGTGTCAGGAGGCCACAGGTCAGGAACACGGTCAGGAGGCCTGGGAGCCGGCCAAAGGGCAAGGACAGGTTTGGGGGGCGGAGCCGTAGAAGGCGTAGCCGGGGGAGGCCTTGGAGCCGTGGGGGGCGAAGAAGCCATAGGAGGCGGAGCTGAGGGAAGCCCTGGAGGCTCAGGAAGCGGAGCTGCGGGAGGCTCTGGAGGATCAAGAGGCAGAGCTGAGGGAGGCTCTGGAGGCTCAGGGGGTGGAGCCATGGGAGGCTCAGGAGGCAGAGCAGAAGGAGGTTCTGGAGGTTCAGAAGGCGGAGCTGAGGGAGGCTCGGGAGGAGGAGCCCTGGAAGACTCGAGAGACTGGAGAGGCGGAGCCCTAGGAGGCTCGGGAGGCGGAGCTATGGAAAGCTCAGGAAGCTCGGAAGGCAGAGCTCTGGAAAGCTCGGAAGGCGGAGCGCTGGAAAGCTCGGAAGGCGGAGCTCTAGAACGCTCGGGAGGAGGAGCCCTGGAAGACTCGAGGGACTTGAGAGACGGAGCCCTGGGAGGCTCGGGAGGAGGAGCCGACTCTTGGACGGTCATGGCTACTGGCGCTGGCTCTTGGATGGTCATGGCTGCTGGCTCTTGGACGGTCATGGCTACTGGCACTGGCTCTTGGACGGTCATGGCTACTGGCACTGGCTCTTGGACGGTCATGGCTACTGGCGCTGGCTCTTGGATGGTCATGGCTGCTGGCTCTGAGACGGTCATGGCTACTGGCGCTGGCTCTGGGACGGTCGAGGCTACAGGCGCTGGCTCTGGGACGGTCGAGGCTACTGGCACTGGCTCTCGGACGGTCGAGGCTACTGGCACTGGCTCTCGGACGGTCATGGCTACTGGCGCTGGCTCTTGGACGGTCATGGCTACTGGCGCTGGCTCTTGGACGGTCATGGCTACTGGCACTGGCTCTGGGACGGTCGAGGCTACAGGCGCTGGCTCTGGGACGGTCGAGGCTACAGGCGCTGGCTCTGGGACGGTCGAGGCTACAGGCGCTGGCTCTGGGACGGTCGAGGCTACAGGCACTGGAACAGACACCGGCTCAGGCACAGGAACAGACACCAGCTCCGCAGACGTGACGTGCTTGGGCGGCGCTGGCAAGGCCAGGTGTCTGAGTGGCGCCGTCAGGTCGAGCCGCTTGGATGGCACGGGCAGAGCAGGATGCTTGGGTGACGCTGTCAAGGCGAGCCGCTTGGGTGGCGCCGGCGGTGAAGAAGTCTCTGGGCTGGACGAGACCCATGGTGAGGGCTCTGTGCTGGACGGAACCCGCGGTGATAGCCTTGTGCTGGACGGAACCCGCGGTGATGGCCTTGTGCTGGACGGAACCAGCGATGAGGGCTTTGCGCTGGGCGGAACCCTGGCGAAGGTTTTGTGCTGGATGGAACCACGTGCACAGGAACCTGGCTGAAGGGTGACTGGACGGCAGACCGATGTTGGTGTCCGCGATGATCATGTCCCCCTCCATGGCCTCCACGATTCCCTGAGAACCTGACTAGACGGGTTCCCTCAAAGGATTGACGGCTGGATGCTATCCTCTCCTCTGTCCTCTGAGCACACAAAGCGAAGGCCTGAAATAAGGTCATCTGCGGCTCTGACTCTCCTCCAGTGTTGGGGGAATGGACCCGGAACCCCGTACTGCTGGATCCAATCATGGTGGAGTCCTTCTGTCACGACACACACACAAAAGGTTAGGATCCAAGTGCATTTATTTAGGGAAATCCAAAATCCGTAGTCAGCCAGGCAAGAGTCAAAAATCCATACAAAACCGTCCAAGGAACAATGGAACAATGGAACAATGGAACAATGGAACAATGGAACAATGGAACAATGGAACAAGACTACGAGGTGCTGGTAACATTAAACAAGGACTCCACAACTAACACAGAAACAGACAGGGTATAAATAGACCAGTGCAAACATTGTGATTGGGAACAGCTGTGTGTAATGATCAGTGATGAGTGACAGAACAGGATGATGGGAAATGTAGTACCAGAGGAAATGTGACAATCAGGGAAGGAACTTCTAGAAACCCCAGGGAACAAACCAGACACTGTGACAGCAAAGCCCTGCAAAGGGTGGTGCGAACTGCCAGACATATCATCGGAGGTGAGCTTCTCTCCCTCCAGGACATCTATAACAGGCGGTGTGTGAAAATAGCTTGGAGGATAATCAGAGACTCCAGCCACCCGAGCTATGGTCTGCTCTCACTGCTACCATCATCAGGACTGCACCAGCCGACTCCATGACAGCTTCTTCCCCCAAGCAATCAGACTTTTGAACTCTTGATCTCTCACAATCAATATACATCAGCACTGCTCTTTATTAATCATATAATATTATATCTCACACTGGACTGTCATAAATTATATTCTATCTTAACAATACTGGCAACTCATTATCAACCAACAGCCTGAATGTCAATACAGCACAATACAACCAACTGTATATTTTATATATACTATTTTATTGTATACTGTGCATTCTATATTGTGTGTGTGTTACAATTCAATGTTTGACAATTGACATTCAGGCTGTTGGTTGATAATGAGTTGCCAGTATTGTTGAGAGAATATAATTTATGCCCTGTGTTTTACCTCTGTCATCTGGACAGACAAGGACCTTGTAAAGATGCTGGAGGAAACAGGTAGACAAGTATCTATATCCACAGTAAAACGAGTCCTATATTGACATAACCTGAAAGGCTGCTCAGCAAGGAAGAAGCCACTGCTCCAAAACCACCATAAAAAACCAGACTATAGTTTGCAAGTGCACATGGGGACAAAGATCTTCCTTTTTGGAAAAATGCCCTCTGGTCTGATGAAACAAAAATTTAAGTGATTGGCCATAATGGAAATGGAAAAAGGATGAGGCTTGCAAGTCAAAGAACACCATCCCAACCGTGAAGCAATGGGATGACAGCATCATGTTGTGGGGGTGCTTTGCTGCAGGAATGACTGGTGCACTTCACAAAATAGATGGCATCATGGTGAAGGAAATTGATGTGGATATATTGAAGCAACATTGCAAGGCATCAGCCAGGAAGTTATATGTCAGTCGAAAATGGGTCTTCCAAATGGGCAATGACCCAAAGCATACCTCCAAAGTTGTGGCAAAATGGCTTAAGGACAACAAAGTCAAGGTATTGGAGTGGACATAAAAAATGCCCTGATCTCAATCCGATAGAAAATTGGTGGGCAGAACTGAAAAAGCATGTGTGAGTAAGGAGGCCTACAAACCTGACACAGTTACACCAGTTATGTCTGGAGGAATGGGACAAAATTCCGGCAATTTATTGTGAGAAGCTTGTGGAAGGCTACCCAAAAGGTTTGACCCAAGTTAAAAAATGTAAAGGCAATTCTACCAAATACTAACAAAGTGTATGTAAACTTCTGACCCACTCAGAATGTGATGAAAGAAATAAAAGCTGAAATAAATCATTCTCTCTACTATTATTTGGGCATTTCACATTCTTAAAATAAAGTAGTAATCCTAACTGACTAAAGAGAGAATGTTTTCTATGATTAAATGTCAGGAATTGTGAAAAATTGAGATTAAATGTATTTGGTTAAGGTGTATGTAAACTTCTGATTTATCTGTATATAACTGGGTTATTTTTCACACAATTTTGGATTACCTTAAAAAGATATACATTTGGTTAATTTAAAGATGACTGACTGCTGATCAAATGCAAAACATGACCAAAAAAAAAAATAAACGTTTTTTCATATGTTCAACATAGCAGTGTTTTAAATTTGATTTTTAATTTATTTAATGTATCCAAAATAAGTATCACAATACAGTTCGAAATCACAATAAAAATGTGTAAAATAATCGAATATATGAAAGAATTGGCAGTATGATTATTATTTAGAAATAACCATGCAGCCTTAGTACACATACTAGGGATTTTAAAAGCTCTAATAAGCTAAATAGTATTTTATATACTGCTATAGCTAGCTGACTGACATTTTTCTCTGCTGTCTCTGGGAAGTAGAACACAATGTCACCTCTCAGAAGACATGGAGAAAATATCAGTGTGACTTCACAATAAATAGATCTCAATGAGCAAGGTATCCTAATGCCAGCCTCTGTCTTACTGATTAATTTTTTTGTCTTCTTTCACTCTCAGTGCCATCCGTTCAAATCAGCGTAGCAGGTGGGGAGGATGGGAAACAAGACCATTTGTTTGCTCTGTAGCCATGTCAGTTTCTATCTGTCACAAGCCACATTCTCTCCACCCTGTTACATTAATGTGGTTTGGATAGTGTGGAACTAAACAGAGCTGACCTTGCCTCCACACATGCACGTTAACATCTCAGACTGGGGTGAGTTAGGAAAACAGACAGGCAGGCGTATATGTGTGTATCTGTTAGTGTTTTTTAACAAAGGTAGAGCCAGGGGGAAAAGGCAACGTCTGGAATGTGGAAATGACGGCCACCTGAGGACATACCTGAAATATGCTAATGAATGCTAGAACAACAGCACTGTGTTTTTGAAGCCTGCTGTATAATCAGAACTTTATGCATAATAAATGCACACAAACAGATTTTTTATATTTTTGTGTGTGGGCGAATGTTTATCAGACTTGCACTTGATTTGACTTGCATTTGTATTGGGCTTCTGTTTACTGAGGGTGTTTATATCCATGTATGCACGTTTCCTGTGCCGGCAGCTCTTACTCTTTGGCACACATGATTGGGTTCTTCAGCCCAAACTTCAACACAATCTGTCTCACACTAGAGGCTTTAAAGTGTTCTGTCATTATTTACCCTTTGTTGTTTCAAACTTGTATAACATTGTTTCCTATGGAACACAAAAGATTACGCAAAATGTTTATGATGTTTTTCCTATCAAATAAAAGCAAATAGTGACAAATGTCCGTCAAGCTCCTAAAAGTAAAAAAAGCACCCTTAAAGTAGTGTTAATTTCTTAATCCAGTGGGTGCCGCCACAACTTTGATTTTAATAGCCACCAATGTTAAAGTGCCTATGAAGTGCTTTGATGAGTGTGGTTTGATTAGGTGATTTGACATATTTCCTACTGAAACAGGAAGTGGAGGTGGGACATGTCGTACGACTCGTCACATTTTTTAAAAATAGATAATAGACTTAAGTTTAGAGACACCCACACACATACCCCTTTCCACCATAATCCTAAAATTACAGCTGCTTACAGGGAAAACTTGCAAAGTGATCTCTATACCAGCCAGCTTTTCAATTAACTTTTAGAACCAAATCTGACTGTATTAATCCATAACCAAGCCACAAACGCTTACAGCACATTGTGGTCTTTGCTTTTGACAAGATTGGAGCCATTTTTCAAGATGAATGACAAAAAGTGAGTAAAATAAAATATATACAGTGCATCCGGAAAGTATCCACAGCGCTTCACTTTTTCCACATTTTGTTATGTTACAGCCTTATTCCAAAATTGATTAAATTCATTATTTTCCTCAAAATTCTAAAACAATACTCCATAATGACAACTTGAAAGAAGTTTGTTTGAAATCTTTACAAATGTATTAAAAAAATAAAAAAATAAAAAAATAAATCACACGTACATAAGTATTCTCAGCCTTTGCCATGACACTCAAAATTGAGCTCAGGTGCATCCTGTTTCCACTGATCATCCTTGAGATGTTTCTACAACTTGATTGGAGTCCAACTGTGGTAAATTCAGCTGTGTGTGAAGTGAGTGAACGTGTTTGTGGACTGGAACTTAGCGAGCTCGGACGAATGGTTCAAACGTTTAAACAAGAACTGATGGATGATCCTGGGAAAAAGGAGCGTCTGGAAGTGGGAGTTTGGAAAAGTTCAACTTAAAAATGGAGAAGCTGAAGAAGGCAGCGGGTAGGCACAACTATGTTGAGAATGGGTCAGAGTGGAGGGACACTGATATGGGTGATAGTGAGGGAGGTATGGATATAAGTCAAGAAGGTGAAGGAAAGAGGGACAAAAGAGGAAATACTTTTGCTGGGATCAGTACAAAGAGGGCGAGGAGTAATGAGGATTATGGGAAAGTAATAAAAGATAAAGGTACGGAAGGACTAGAGTTTAAAATCATATTGAGATTTGGTGAGGAGAGGGGAGTTTCGTCAATAAGTCACAAATGTTATTTTAAACATTTTAAATGTGAAATTAACAACTGTATTGAGAAACCAGATCGGGGATATTGAAGTAGCCAAGGTGTTGAGAGATGGTAATCTAATGATCGGATGTAAAAATTAAGAACAGAGAGAGAGCGGGCTGGAAGGATTAAAGAAATTGGGAGGTTTAAAGTAATAAGTACAAGTCAAATTGAAAAAGGAAACATGTGGAGTAAGGGAGTGATATGGGGGGTACCAGTCGGGGTTACAATAGAGGAAATTAAAGCAAATCTTAAAGGAGGATATCTAAAAGGTGCTGGAAGGATGCAGATAACTCGGGAGGGAATGAGGAAGAACAGTGAGCTTGTGATTCTGGAGTTTGAGGAGGAAGTGCTCCCAAAGAATGTAACACTAGGTTTTATGAGTTATAGTGTAAGGGAGTATGTTCCAAAGCCAATGAGGTGTTATAACTGTCAAACATACTGGACATACAGCAATAACATGTAAAGGCAGAAGAAGGTGTGCAAGATGTGGAGAAGATCATGAGTATAGTCATTGTAAACACAAGCAACCAAAGTGTTGTAATTGTGGGGGTAGTCATAGTGTGGCTTACAGTGGATGTGAGGTGATGAGAAGGGAAGTACAACGAGCTAAAATTCAAAATAAGATATCATATGCAGAAGCTGTGAAAATGGTTAGTAAGGGTGATGAAAGAAACAGAGTTGAAACACAAAATACAAAAGTACCAGACCAGGCAAAGGAGGGGATAGTAACGGTTGATCTAAAGAAGTTAGTCACTTTCATAGCAGGGGTGATAAATGCAACTATGGAGCTTAAATCTAAAATGGAGAGAATACAAATAATTGTAAAAGCAGCAGTTCATCACCTAGATATCAGGGAGCTGACATGGGAGGAGGTGAGGAATGAGCTAAGCAGTCGAGCAAGCCAGGAGCAAGTAGGGACTGGATAGTATTAATAATGGTTCTCTTGCTACAATGGAATGCTAGGAGCTTGATGGCCAATGGACAGGAATTTAAAAAGTATATTGTTGATCTTCCCAATAAACCTGACATTATTTGTGTACAGGAAACTTGGTTGAGACCAAATTTAGAATTCAGGTTAGATGGATATGCCTCTGTAAGGTGTGGGGGATAGGGAAGATGGAGTAGGGGGAGGATGTGCTACATTTATTGGAAACGATATTTCATTCAGAGAAGTGAGGGTAGGGGTGAAAGAACAAGAATATGTTAGTGTAGCGATATGGACGAATGAGGGAGAGTGTGTAATTATAAATTATTATAATCCTTGTAGGAAATTAGAGTTGGAGCAGATATAACAAATAGTAGGGTTGGATGGTAACAAGGTGGTAGTGTGTGGTGACTTTAATGCACATAGTACTTTATGGGGAGGAATAAGAACAGATGCAAATGGTGAGGTTATAGAAGAATTGCTAGAAGAGAGAAACATGGTTTGTTTAAATGATGGGAGAGGGACTAGAATAGATGTGCATACAGGGAACATCTCAGCATTAGATTTAACTTTAGTTTCTAGGAATTTAGCGGGAATATGTGAGTGGGATCTATCTGAAGATTCATCGGTAGGTAGTGATAATTTTCTAATATGGTGTAGTGTTTTATTGGAAACAAATAAGGATCAAAGGGAATTAGTGGGGAAGTGGATATTTAGTAGTGCAAAATGGGAAAGATTTAAATATATGTGTGAGATAGAAATGGACAAAATAGATCTAAATGAGGAAATAGAAGAGATTGATAAAAATATTAGAACAACAATACTACAAGTTGCCAAAGAATCGATCCCCAAAAGCAAAGGGAAAATGAAAAGAAAGGCAGTTCCATGGTGGACAGATGAATGTGGGAAAATAGTGAAAGAAAGGAATAAAGCACTCAGAATATTAAGAAGAACCCATAATTTTCATAATTTGATTAAATATAAAGAAACACAAGCAAAGGTTATGAAAATTATACGAAAAGCAAAAAAGCAAAGCTGGCAGACTTTCTGTAACAAAATTGGTAGAGCAACACCTGTTGGAGATGTGTGGAATATGATTAAGAGTATGCAAGGAATTAGAAGGGAATGGAAGTATCCAATATTGAAGATGGGGGAGGAAGCAGCAGTGTCTGACCAGGAGAAGGCAGAGATGATAGCGAAGGCATTTACTCTTATTCATAGTTCCGATAACTTAACGGAGGAGGGCAAGAGAGGAAAGACAATGACAAGATTAGCATATGGAGATTTACTTGAAAGAAGGGAGGATAGTAACAGTATAATGGATGCGCCAATTACAATGGAAGAAATGAGAAGGGCAATAAAAGGATCTGGATTAACATCCCCGGGTAAAGATGATATCTGTTATGTAATGATAGAACATCTAGGTGTTTTAGCATCTACAAAGTTGCTGGGGTTTTATAATAAAGTATGGGATTTAGGAAATTGCCAGCAGGGTGGAAAGAAGCAGTAATTATTCCTATCAGGAAACCAGGGAAAGATTTGTCAAGCCCAATTAATTATAGACCAATAGCACTTACGTCACATGTAGGAAAGATAATGGAAAGGATCATTACAGATAGATTATCCTTTTATATGGAAAGAAGAGGAATTTTATCACCTCATCAGAGTGGATTTAGGAGGGGTAGAGGAACGATGGATCCTGTTATGTGTTTGGAAACCGAGATAAGGAAAGCTCAAGTTAATAAAGAATCTGTAATGGCAGTGTTCTTTGATGTAGAAAAAGCCTACGATATGGTTTGGAAGGAGGGAGTAATGATAAAATTAAAAATGATAGGAATAGCAGGTAGGACATATAATTGGATTAAGGGATTCTTGGATGAGAGAAGTATACAAGTAAGAATTGGGACAGCTGTTTCAAGAAGATACATGGTAGAGAATGGTACTCCTCAAGGTAGTGTTATTAGCCCTATACTCTTTTCCATAATGATTAATGATGTTTTTTCACAAGTGCAGGGGGATATCGGACAGTCACTGTTTGCTGATGATGGAGCCTTATGGAAAAGGGGAAGGAACATTAATCATATAAAAGGTAAAATACAAGAGGCAATTAATGTGGTGGAGAGATGGTCAATTTCATGGGTATTTAAGTTTGCAATTGGGAAGACAAAGACAGTATTGTTCACTAGAAAGAGAGGGGTTGAGGCTCAGGTAAAGATGTATGGACAAGATATAGAGCAAGTAAAAGTTTTTAGGTTTTTGGGTATGTGGTTTGATGATAAGTTAACATGGAATGAACATATTAGAAGGATAAATACCAAGTGTACAAAGATACTAAATGTGATGAGATGCATAACAGGGTCAGAATGGGGGGCAAGTAGGGTTGCTAGTAAAAATGTGTATATAGCATTGATAAGATCAGTATTAGATTACGGGAGCATTGCTTATGGATCGGCAGCAAAAACGGCATTAAAGAAGTTGGATGTGGTGCAAGCTCAAGCTCTAGGACTATGCTGTGGGGCTGTGAAAACAGCTCCTGTGGCTGCTCTTCAGGTTGAGATGGGGGAATTGCCGTTGCACATTAGACACACATAAGCAGTTAATGATGCACTACTGGATAAATTTACAAGGGCATTCTGGGGATCGACATCCTTCAACTAAGATACTTCTCCCATGTTGGGAGAGTGAAAGAGCTAAACGGGGATGCTTTGCATGGAGATGTGGGGAAATAGCTGGAGACATGACATTAAATCAAGGAGGACATATCCCGACAGTGCCGACAACACCACCTTGGTTGTTTCCTCCAGTGTCAGTAGATTTATATTTCCTGGAAAAAATGCAGGGTCAAAAAGGATTTGGAAATATTGCAGTACTGGTGGAAGACAGAATACAAACACTATATCAAACATATGTTCAAATATATACAGATGGATCCAAGGATCCTAATACAGGGAAAGCAGGTTTTGGTTTTAGTATTCCTACATTGCATGTTTCTGGTAAAAGAAGGACTTCAGATCATCTATCAGTGTTTACAGTAGAGATGTTGGCAATTGTAATAGCATTACAGAAGGTAGAAGAATTACAAATTAAAAAGTTATTTTATGTACAGACTCATGCTCTGCATTAATAGTCACTGCAGTCATTTACATCTAACAGCAGGCAAGATATAGTAAATGAGATCTATGAAACATTGTACAGAATTAAAAATATGAACATGCAGGTAATATTTATGTGGATTCCAGCACACAGAGGGATTAAGGGAAATGAAGATGTGGATGCATTAGCAAAACAGGCTCTGATGCAGGAGGAGGTATTGTACGTTCCACTCAGTAAGTCTGAAGCTAAAGGAATAATCAAACGAAACATCATTAAGGAGTGGCAGTTGGAATACAGGAAACACAGGGCGACATCTCTAAATATTACAGCAAGATGTGGGTACAGGAAGGATAGCCAGAAGAAACAATAAAGAGGAGAGCATCTTGACAAGGCTAAGGGTAGGACATACTAGGCTTAATAAAACTTTGCATTTAATAAATAAACACCCTTCAGGAGTGTGTGAACATTGCCAAATAGAGGAGTCAGTCGAGCATGTAATTCTTCACTGTCAAAAATTATCTCGAGAGCGGGAAGTGTTAAAGGAGGAAAGTAGAAAGTTTGGACAGGAAGAATTAAGTCTAAAAAATGTTAGGGAAGTTATTCAGTTATTTGAGAGAAACTGGATTGATAAATAGAATTTAGGGGCAGGAAATATTATTAGTATTATTACTATTATTAGTTTTATTTATTTTGTTTCTTCAAGGGAAGGAAAGCTCTGGCCCACATTCCAACATAGTAGGTGGCGGTAATGCACCATAATGCTGGTTGCCACCCGCCATTAAACGTAACAAAGAAGAAGAAGAAGAAGAATGTGGTAAATTCATTGATTGGACATGATTTGGAAAGGCACACACCTGGAAAGGCACACACCTGGCCCGGCCAAACTGAGCAATCGGGGGAGATGGGCCTTAGTCATAAGGCCAGACAGAAGCCACTCCTCAGTAAAAAGCACATGACAGCCTGCATGGAGTTTGCCAAAAGGCACCCGAAGGACTCTCAGTCCATGAGAAACAAAATTATCTGGTCTGATGAAACAAAGATTGAACTCTTTGGCCTGAATGGCAAGCGTCATGTCTGGAGGAAACCAGGCACCGCTCATCACCTGGCCAATACCATTGCTACAGTGAAGCATGGTGGTGGCAGCATTATGCTGTGGGGATGTTTTTCAGCAGTAGGAACTGGGAGGCTAGTCAGGATCGAGGGAAAGTTGAATGCAGCAATGTACAGAGACATCCTTGATGAAAACCTGCTCCAGAGTGCTCTGGACCTCAGACTGGGGTGAAGGTTTATCTTCCAACAGGGCAACGACACTAAGCACACAGCCAAGATAACAAAGGAGTGGCTACGGGACAACTCTGTGATTGTCCTTGAGTGGCCCAGCCAGAGCCCAGACTTGAACCCGATTGAACATCTCTGGAGAGATCTGAAAATGGCTGTGCAAAGACGCTCCCCATCCAATCTGATGGAGCTTGAGAGGTCCTGCAAAGAAGAATGGGAAAAACTGCCCAAAAGTAGGTGTGCCAAGCTTGTAGCATCATATACAAAAAGACTTGAGGCTGTAATTTGTGCCAAATGTGCTTCAACAAAGTATTGAGCAAAGGTTGTGAATACTTATGTACGTGTAATTTTTGTAATCGTTTTTGTATTTTTGATAAATTTGCAAAGATTTCAAACAAACTTCTTTCACGTTGTAATTATGGGGTATTGTTCGTAGAATTTTGAGGAAAATAATGAATATAATCCATTTTGGAATAAGGCTGTAAGATAACAAAATGTGGAAAAAGTGAAGCATTGTGAATACATTTACATTTATTCATTTGGCAGATGCTTTTATCCAAAGCGACTTACTTTGCGGATGCACTGTATATATGTTTTGAATCACAATAAACTAATCATAAAGAATAAAGAACACTTACTGGTGCTGTACATCCCTTCGGCTGCACAAAAAAAATATATATATATAAATAAACTCTAGCACCTTTTTTCATGTCCAGCTCCAATTCAAAAGTGATCATCCCTATGCCCATTCCCTTCAAAGACAATTACCATCCACCATCAGCTCCAGTTAAAACATAGCTGGGCACACTGCACAGATGTAGTGCATTTTAGTTCTAGAAAGCATTTGATTGGACAAGTGTGTCAGCAGGTCATGGGTGTTGCTACTACTTTTTAGAAAGAAGATAGAGACCACAGATTTTAAAACGAATTTTGTGTACATTTAGAAGTACACTATCATATAGATAAACTCAAAGCTAATAGATATGGACTAAAAGCAGCAAAACTTACATTATAGATTTCTTTTAAAGATATTTTAAAGTACTGGCAGAACTAAGGACTGAATTCGGTACCTGCACACTGTTTCACTACACTCAGATGCGCATGTCTGCATGTTATCTATAAAACGCTTGTGTCTTGCAGTGAATGCAGCTGTGCGTGTGAACATTCAAATGCGCTTCTTGTTCATAATACACCTTGATGTGATTTTAATGTAAATACAGCTGGTAGTGCACTGTAATTATCAAAATCAAATCAAATCAAATCACTTTATTGTCACACTACCATGTACACAAGTGCAACAGTAGGTGAAATTATTGTGTGACTGTAAGCATACACAACAAAAATCTTAAATATCCAAATATCTGATCTGTGCAATGTGTAAATGCAGCCTAATAGACCTGCTGCTGTCTGTTTAATATTAATATTGTTAATAATAATGTTAATATTGTTGATATGATCAAACAGCAATATTGACAAGAAAGAAAAAAAACACTCACTGTCTTTGGCTGGATATCTTTAGTAGCTTTAAGCCCAATACAGTTCAATGACAGGTCTGCTTTTCAGTCAAACACTGACTGCATGGAATCAATATTAACATACCTATTTAATAATATCTATTAGAATAATGATATCTTATAATCACACAGAAAAGTTTGTCAATATTTTAAGTATTTTGCATTAGATTACTTTTTTTTTAATGTTTTTAAGGGCTGAAACCCTATTGTAATTATAAGGAGTTATATTATTATTAGGGGTCAAGCCCGAAGTGCTGGATTTTTAACGCTATTGTAATTGTAAGGATTTGTAGGGATTCAAGCCCGAAGGGCTGAAACCCTATTGTAATTGTAAGGATTTTTAGGGGTTCAAGCTCGAAGGGCTGAAACCCTATTGTAATTGTAAGGATTTTTATTAGCCAATCATATTTCAGCAAAATGGCTGTATAAATGGTGTGTAAATTATTGTATATTATCCAATGTTACCAGCTATTTTGAACTACATCTAGGACTCAAGGTCAATAATTATCAAAGAAAGTTTAACTTTAGTTATTTATTTAGTTATTTAGGGGTTGCATTTATCATGTAGGTTTGACCAAGTGTATCCAAACGCCTATAAGAAATAAATATAAAATAAATATTCAAACTTCTAAAACCTTTTTGAAGATTGAGTGCTTTGTGACTTTATAACAGTTAAAAAGTACAAAAAATGACCACCATAACAATTATCCTGTTTCAGGATCATTGAACACAACACATCAGTCATATTTAAACACCAGTTTGCAAATTCAGCAACTTACAATGTACATATACATATACAAATACATTCATTTATTGTATACTTTGAAAGTTCTTAAAAGGCTTGAACACCATTAATTGCTGCTAGCAGCTATATTTATTATTAGTGGTGCTTGCCAAAGGCAAGGCATCACTATTGTTATTCGCCATACTTATTATTAGTGGTGCTTGCCAAAGGCAAGGCATCACTATTGTTATTCGCCATACTTATTAGTGGTGCTTGCAAAGCATCACTATTGTAATCTCACATACTTATTATTAGTGGTGCTTGCAAAGCATCACTATTGTAATCTCACATACTTATTATTATTAGTGGTGCTTGCAAAGCATCACTATTGTAATCTCACATACTTATTATTTTTATTTTTAGTGGTGCTTGCCAAAGGCAAGGCATCACTATTGTTATTCGCCATACTTATTATTAGTGGTGCTTGCAAAGCATCACTATTGTAATCTCACATACTTATTATTAGTGGTGCTTGCAAAGCATCACTATTGTAATCTCACATACTTATTATTATTAGTGGTGCTTGCAAAGCATCACTATTGTAATCTCACATACTTATTATTATTTTATTATTAGTGGTGCTTGCAAAGCATCACTATTGTAATCTCACATACTTATTATTTTTATTATTAGTGGTGCTTGCAAAGCATCACTATTGTAATCTCACATACTTATTATTAGTGGTGCTTGCAAAGCATCACTATTGTAATCTCACATACTTATTATTTAGTGGTGCTTGCAAAGCATCACTATTGTAATCTCACATACTTATTATTAGTGGTGCTTGCAAAGCATCACTATTGTAATCTCACATACTTATTAGTGGTGCTTGCCAAAGGCAAGGCATCACTATTGTTATTCGCCATACTTATTAGTGGTGCTTGCCAAAGGCAAGGCATCACTATTGTTATTCTCCATACTTATTAGTGGTGCTTGCAAAGCTTCACTATTGTAATCTCACATACTTAGTTATTATTTTCAAGTTATAACATGCTGTTTGACGAGTTTTGCCATGGCAAGCACCACTCACATTTTCTTCAGGAAATGTACCTATCTAGTTATTAGTGGTGCTTGCAAAGCATCACTATTGTAATCTCACATACTTATTAGTGGTGCTTGCAAAGCATCACTATTGTAATCTCACATACTTATTATACTTTTTATTAGTGGTGCTTGCAAAGCATCACTATTGTAATCTCACATACTTATTATACTTTTTATTAGTGGTGCTTGCAAAGCATCACTATTGTAATCTCACATACTTATTATACTTTTTATTAGTGGTGCTTGCAAAGCATCACTATTGTAATCTCACATACTTATTATTTTTATTTTTATTAGTGGTGCTTGCAAAGCATCACTATTGTAATCTCACATACTTATTATACTTTTTATTAGTGGTGCTTGCAAAGCATCACTATTGTAATCTCACATACTTATTAGTGGTGCTTGCAAAGCATCACTATTGTAATCTCACATACTTATTATACTTTTTATTAGTGGTGCTTGCAAAGCATCACTATTGTAATCTCACATACTTATTATTTTTATTTTTATTTTTATTTTTATTTTTATATCTCTTAACAAAACTTCGGCACCTAACTCGTCCCGCACCGTTTGGCGTAGACCCACGAATGAGGTGTCAAATCGAACGGCCTATTGAGGACACGTGTGCTATGACTTTTATAAGCGATCGGGGGTACGGTATTTGCCCCAGGGGCAAAAAAGCGGCCGAAAAATCACATAGACTTAACATTGAGACAAACTTTGACGCGTCACAGCTCCAAGCGAGGATTTCGTAGAAACGTGTGATTTGCCACATTTGAAGAGGCTGGCAGGCTCTGTAAGAGCATACCTCAATATGGGGTAAAAGTTGCACCCCTGGGGGCAGGAGCTGCCCAAAAATGCCCCAATTGACTTATAATGGTGTAGGACGGCCCATGAAATGAAAAGGCATAGGGATTTGTATTGAACATAGCTCTGGATCACAGTGTCATAGAGACGAGGGGGTGGGCTCATTTTACTCAGACGACCAATCAGTCTCTCAGGATCATTGTGAAGCTATCAAGCCACGCCCTAGCAACCATTAAGAGCACCTTAGCAACAAGTCCCATAGACTTCTATTGAAACATATCAAAGGGATATCTCCGGATAGAAGTGTCATAGAAACACAAGGGTGGTCTCGTTTGACTCGGGACAGCAAACAGCCAATCATGCATCAAATCAACACTTCCTAGCCCCTCCCTAGCAACCATTGTCGAGCACCTTAACAACCAAAATCCATAGAGGGATATCTTCCATTCTGAATGTCACAGAGGCATGGGAGTTGGTTTATATCATTCATACTGACAAGCAGCCTTTGGAGATTCATGATTGGCAGCTGCCAAGCCACTCCCTAGCAACTAAACAGAGTACCCTAGCAACCGTTTAGCAGTAACTATATCTCTGCACCAGAAAATCAGAGAGACTTCTGGGTTGATTTATTTCAATCAGGATGGCAAGGAGACTTGATTAGTATCACTATGGTAACTGCCTAGCAACCAGATGGGGTTACCCTAGCAACCGAGTAACAAATCACATATCTCTGCATCAGAAAAACGTAGAGACTTCCGGGTTGACTTATTTCAATCAGGATGGAAAGGACACTTCATTAGTATCACTATGGTAACTGCCTAGCAACCAGATGGGCTTACCCTAGCAACCGAGTAACAAATCACATATCTCTGCATCACAAAAACATAGAGACTTCCGGGTTGACTTATTTCAATCAGGCTGGCAAGGACACTTGATTAGTATCACTATGGTAACTGCCTAGCAACCAGATGGGGTTACCCTAGCAACCGAGTAACAAATCACATATCTCTGCACCACAAAATAGTACAGACCTCTGGGTTGATTTATTTCATTCAGGATGGCAAGGACACTTTATTACTATCACTATGGTAACTGCCTAGCAACCAGATGGGGTTACCCTAGCAACCAAGTAACAAATCACATATCTCTGCACCAGAAAATATCACAGACCTCTGGGTTGATTTATTTCACTCAGGATGGCAAGGACACTTGATTACTATCACTATGGTAACTGCCTAGCAACCAGATGGGGTTACCCTAGCAACCGAGTAACAAATCACATATCTCTGCACTAGAAAACAGTAGAGACTTCCGGGTTGACTTATTTTACTCAGGATGGCAAGGAGACTTCATTAGTATCACTATGGTAACTGCCTAGCAACCATATGGGGTTACCCTAGCAACCAAGTAACAAATCACATATCTCTGCATCAGAAAAACGTAGATACTTCTGGGTTGGTTTATTTCAATCAGGATGGCAAAGACACTTGATTATGATCACTATGGTAACTGCCTAGCAACAAGGAGGGGTTACCCTAGCAACCGAGTAACAAATCACATATCTCTGCACCAGAAAATTGAAGAGAATTCTGGGTTGATTTATTTTAATCAGGATGGCCAGGAGACTTGATTAGTATCACTATGGTAACTGCCTAGAAACCAGATGGGGTTAACCTAGCAACCGAGTAACAAATCACATATCTTTCCACCAGAAATTTGTAGAGATTTCCGGGTTGACTTATTTCACTCAGGATGGCAAGGAGACTTCATTACTATCACTATGGTAACTGCCTAGCAACCATATGGGGTTACCCTAGCAACCAAGTAACAAATCACATATCTCTGCATCAGAAAAACGTACAGACTTCTGGGTTGGTTTATTTCACTCAGGATGGCAAGGAGACCTGATTACTATCACTATGGTAACTGCCTAGCAACCAGATGGGGTTACCCTAGCAACCGAGTAACAAATCACATATCTCTGCACTACAAAACAGTAGAGACTTCCGGGTTGACTTATTTTACTCAGGATGGCAAGGACACTTCATTAGTATCACTATGGTAACTGCCTAGCAACCATATGGGGTTACCCTAGCAACCAAGTAACAAATCACATATCTCTGCATCAGAAAAACGTAGATACTTCTGGGTTGGTTTATTTCAATCAGGATGGCAAAGACACTTGATTATGATCACTATGGTAACTGCCTAGCAACAAGGAGGGGTTACCCTAGCAACCGAGTAACAAATCACATATCTCTGCACCAGAAAATTGAAGAGAATTCTGGGTTGATTTATTTTAATCAGGATGGCCAGGAGCACTTGATTAGTATCACTATGGTAACTGCCTAGCAACCAGATGGGCTTACCCTAGCAACCGAGTAACAAATCACATATCTCTGCATCACAAAAACATAGAGACTTCCGGGTTGACTTATTTCAATCAGGATGACAAGGAGACTTCATTAGTATCACTATGGTAACTTCCTAGCAACCACATGGGCTTACCCTAGCAACCGAGTAACAAATCACATATCTCTGCATCAGAAAAACGTAGAGACTTCCGGGTTGACTTATTTCACTCAGGATGGCAAGCACACTTGATTAGTATCACTATGGTAACTGCCTAGAAACCAGATGGGGTTACCTTAGCAACCGAGTAACAAATCACATATCTCTGCACCAGAAAATAGTACAGACCTCTGGGTTGATTTATTTCACTCAGGATGGCAAGGACACTTGATTACTATCACTATGGTAACTGCCTAGCAAACAGATGGTGTTACCCTAGCAACCGAGTAACAAATCACATATCTCTGCACCACAAAATAGTACAGACCTCTGGGTTGATTTATTTCATTCAGGATGGCAAGGACACTTTATTACTATCACTATGGTAACTGCCTAGCAACCAGATGGGGTTACCCTAGCAACCAAGTAACAAATCACATATCTCTGCACCAGAAAATATCACAGACCTCTGGGTTGATTTATTTCACTCAGGATGGCAAGGACACTTGATTACTATCACTATGGTAACTGCCTAGCAACCAGATGGGGTTACCCTAGCAACCGAGTAACAAATCACATATCTCTGCACCAGAAAACAGTAGAGACTTCCGGGTTGACTTATTTCACTCAGGATGGCAAGGAGACTTCATTAGTATCACTATGGTAACTGCCTAGCAACCAGATGGGGTTACCCTAGCAACCAAGTAACAAATCACATATCTCTGCATCACAAAAACGTACAGACTTCTGGGTTGATTTATTTCAATCAGGATGGCAAAGACACTTGATTATGTATCACTATGGTAACTGCCTAGCAACAATGCTGAGGATTTACGACGGGTTATTAGCCACATGTTCTTCAGCAAATGCACCACTCACATTTTCTTCAGGAAATGTACCTATCTAGTTTTTATTTTTATTTTTATTTTTATATCTCTTAACAAAACTTCGGCACCTAACTCGTCCCGCACCGTTTGGCGTAGACCCACGAATGAGGTGTCAAATCGAACGGCCTATTGAGGACACGTGTGCTATGACTTTTATAAGCGATCGGGGTACGGTATTTGCCCCAGGGGCAAAAAAGCGGCCGAAAAATCACATAGACTTAACATTGAGACAAACTTTGACGCGTCACAGCTCCAAGCGAGGATTTCGTAGAAACGTGTGATTTGCCACATTTGAAGAGGCTGGCAGGCTCTGTAAGAGCATACCTCAATATGGGGTAAAAGTTGCACCCCTGGGGGCAGGAGCTGCCCAAAAATGCCCCAATTGACTTATAATGGTGTAGGACGGCCCATGAAATGAAAAGGCATAGGGATTTGTATTGAACATAGCTCTGGATCACAGTGTCATAGAGACGAGGGGTGGGCTCATTTTACTCAGACGACCAATCAGTCTCTCAGGATCATTGTGAAGCTATCAAGCCACGCCCTAGCAACCATTAAGAGCACCTTAGCAACAAGTCCCATAGACTTCTATTGAAACATATCAAAGGGATATCTCCGGATAGAAGTGTCATAGAAACACAAGGGTGGTCTCGTTTGACTCGGGACAGCAAACAGCCAATCATGCATCAAATCAACACTTCCTAGCCCCTCCCTAGCAACCATTGTCGAGCACCTTAACAACCAAAATCCATAGAGGGATATCTTCCATTCTGAATGTCACAGAGGCATGGGAGTTGGTTTATATCATTCATACTGACAAGCAGCCTTTGGAGATTCATGATTGGCAGCTGCCAAGCCACTCCTAGCAACTAAACAGAGTACCCTAGCAACCGTTTAGCAGTAACTATATCTCTGCACCAGAAAATCAGAGAGACTTCTGGGTTGATTTATTTCAATCAGGATGGCAAGGAGACTTGATTAGTATCACTATGGTAACTGCCTAGCAACCAGATGGGGTTACCCTAGCAACCGAGTAACAAATCACATATCTCTGCATCAGAAAAACGTAGAGACTTCCGGGTTGACTTATTTCAATCAGGATGGAAAGGACACTTCATTAGTATCACTATGGTAACTGCCTAGCAACCAGATGGGCTTACCCTAGCAACCGAGTAACAAATCACATATCTCTGCATCACAAAAACATAGAGACTTCCGGGTTGACTTATTTCAATCAGGCTGGCAAGGACACTTGATTAGTATCACTATGGTAACTGCCTAGCAACCAGATGGGGTTACCCTAGCAACCGAGTAACAAATCACATATCTCTGCACCACAAAATAGTACAGACCTCTGGGTTGATTTATTTCATTCAGGATGGCAAGGACACTTTATTACTATCACTATGGTAACTGCCTAGCAACCAGATGGGGTTACCCTAGCAACCAAGTAACAAATCACATATCTCTGCACCAGAAAATATCACAGACCTCTGGGTTGATTTATTTCACTCAGGATGGCAAGGACACTTGATTACTATCACTATGGTAACTGCCTAGCAACCAGATGGGGTTACCCTAGCAACCGAGTAACAAATCACATATCTCTGCACTAGAAAACAGTAGAGACTTCCGGGTTGACTTATTTTACTCAGGATGGCAAGGAGACTTCATTAGTATCACTATGGTAACTGCCTAGCAACCATATGGGGTTACCCTAGCAACCAAGTAACAAATCACATATCTCTGCATCAGAAAAACGTAGATACTTCTGGGTTGGTTTATTTCAATCAGGATGGCAAAGACACTTGATTATGATCACTATGGTAACTGCCTAGCAACAAGGAGGGGTTACCCTAGCAACCGAGTAACAAATCACATATCTCTGCACCAGAAAATTGAAGAGAATTCTGGGTTGATTTATTTTAATCAGGATGGCCAGGAGACTTGATTAGTATCACTATGGTAACTGCCTAGAAACCAGATGGGGTTAACCTAGCAACCGAGTAACAAATCACATATCTTTCCACCAGAAATTTGTAGAGATTTCCGGGTTGACTTATTTCACTCAGGATGGCAAGGAGACTTCATTACTATCACTATGGTAACTGCCTAGCAACCATATGGGGTTACCCTAGCAACCAAGTAACAAATCACATATCTCTGCATCAGAAAAACGTACAGACTTCTGGGTTGGTTTATTTCACTCAGGATGGCAAGGAGACCTGATTACTATCACTATGGTAACTGCCTAGCAACCAGATGGGGTTACCCTAGCAACCGAGTAACAAATCACATATCTCTGCACTACAAAACAGTAGAGACTTCCGGGTTGACTTATTTTACTCAGGATGGCAAGGACACTTCATTAGTATCACTATGGTAACTGCCTAGCAACCATATGGGGTTACCCTAGCAACCAAGTAACAAATCACATATCTCTGCATCAGAAAAACGTAGATACTTCTGGGTTGGTTTATTTCAATCAGGATGGCAAAGACACTTGATTATGATCACTATGGTAACTGCCTAGCAACAAGGAGGGGTTACCCTAGCAACCGAGTAACAAATCACATATCTCTGCACCAGAAAATTGAAGAGAATTCTGGGTTGATTTATTTTAATCAGGATGGCCAGGAGACTTGATTAGTATCACTATGGTAACTGCCTAGCAACCAGATGGGCTTACCCTAGCAACCGAGTAACAAATCACATATCTCTGCATCACAAAAACATAGAGACTTCCGGGTTGACTTATTTCAATCAGGATGGCAAGGAGACTTGATTAGTATCACTATGGTAACTGCCTAGCAACCACATGGGCTTACCCTAGCAACCGAGTAACAAATCACATATCTCTGCATCAGAAAAACGTAGAGACTTCCGGGTTGACTTATTTCACTCAGGATGGCAAGCACACTTGATTAGTATCACTATGGTAACTGCCTAGAAACCAGATGGGGTTACCTTAGCAACCGAGTAACAAATCACATATCTCTGCACCAGAAAATAGTACAGACCTCTGGGTTGATTTATTTCACTCAGGATGGCAAGGACACTTGATTACTATCACTATGGTAACTGCCTAGCAAACAGATGGTGTTACCCTAGCAACCGAGTAACAAATCACATATCTCTGCACCACAAAATAGTACAGACCTCTGGGTTGATTTATTTCATTCAGGATGGCAAGGACACTTTATTACTATCACTATGGTAACTGCCTAGCAACCAGATGGGGTTACCCTAGCAACCAAGTAACAAATCACATATCTCTGCACCAGAAAATATCACAGACCTCTGGGTTGATTTATTTCACTCAGGATGGCAAGGACACTTGATTAGTATCACTATGGTAACTGCCTAGCAACCAGATGGGGTTACCCTAGCAACCGAGTAACAAATCACATATCTCTGCACCAGAAAACAGTAGAGACTTCCGGGTTGACTTATTTCACTCAGGATGGCAAGGAGACTTCATTAGTATCACTATGGTAACTGCCTAGCAACCATATGGGGTTACCCTAGCAACCGAGTAACAAATCACATATCTCTGCATCAGAAAATCGTACAGACTTCTGGGTTGATTTATTTCAATCAGGATGGCAAAGACACTTGATTATGTATCACTATGGTAACTGCCTAGCAACAATGAGGGTTTTGCCACGACAAGCACCACTCACATTTTCTTCAGGAAATGTACCTATCTATTTATTTAGTGGTGCTTGCAAAGCATCACTATTGTAATCTCACATACTTATTATTTTTATTTTTATTTTTATTTTTATTTTTATATCTCTTAACAAAACTTCGGCACCTAACTCGTCCCGCACCGTTTGGCGTAGACCCACGAATGAGGTGTCAAATCGAACGGCCTATTGAGGACACGTGTGCTATGACTTTTATAAGCGATCGGAGTACGGTATTTGCCCCAGGGGCAAAAAAGCGGCCGAAAAATCACATAGACTTAACATTGAGACAAACTTTGACGCGTCACAGCTCCAAGCGAGGATTTCGTAGAAACGTGTGATTTGCCACATTTGAAGAGGCTGGCAGGCTCTGTAAGAGCATACCTCAATATGGGGTAAAAGTTGCACCCCTGGGGGCAGGAGCTGCCCAAAAATGCCCCAATTGACTTATAATGGTGTAGGACGGCCCATGAAATGAAAAGGCATAGGGATTTGTATTGAACATAGCTCTGGATCACAGTGTCATAGAGACGAGGGGGTGGGCTCATTTTACTCAGACGACCAATCAGTCTCTCAGGATCATTGTGAAGCTATCAAGCCACGCCCTAGCAACCATTAAGAGCACCTTAGCAACAAGTCCCATAGACTTCTATTGAAACATATCAAAGGGATATCTCCGGATAGAAGTGTCATAGAAACACAAGGGTGGTCTCGTTTGACTCGGGACAGCAAACAGCCAATCATGCATCAAATCAACACTTCCTAGCCCCTCCCTAGCAACCATTGTCGAGCACCTTAACAACCAAAATCCATAGAGGGATATCTTCCATTCTGAATGTCACAGAGGCATGGGAGTTGGTTTATATCATTCATACTGACAAGCAGCCTTTGGAGATTCATGATTGGCAGCTGCCAAGCCACTCCCTAGCAACTAAACAGAGTACCCTAGCAACCGTTTAGCAGTAACTATATCTCTGCACCAGAAAATCAGAGAGACTTCTGGGTTGATTTATTTCAATCAGGATGGCAAGGAGACTTGATTAGTATCACTATGGTAACTGCCTAGCAACCAGATGGGGTTACCCTAGCAACCGAGTAACAAATCACATATCTCTGCATCAGAAAAACGTAGAGACTTCCGGGTTGACTTATTTCAATCAGGATGGAAAGGACACTTCATTAGTATCACTATGGTAACTGCCTAGCAACCAGATGGGCTTACCCTAGCAACCGAGTAACAAATCACATATCTCTGCATCACAAAAACATAGAGACTTCCGGGTTGACTTATTTCAATCAGGCTGGCAAGGACACTTGATTAGTATCACTATGGTAACTGCCTAGCAACCAGATGGGGTTACCCTAGCAACCGAGTAACAAATCACATATCTCTGCACCACAAAATAGTACAGACCTCTGGGTTGATTTATTTCATTCAGGATGGCAAGGACACTTTATTACTATCACTATGGTAACTGCCTAGCAACCAGATGGGGTTACCCTAGCAACCAAGTAACAAATCACATATCTCTGCACCAGAAAATATCACAGACCTCTGGGTTGATTTATTTCACTCAGGATGGCAAGGACACTTGATTACTATCACTATGGTAACTGCCTAGCAACCAGATGGGGTTACCCTAGCAACCGAGTAACAAATCACATATCTCTGCACTAGAAAACAGTAGAGACTTCCGGGTTGACTTATTTTACTCAGGATGGCAAGGAGACTTCATTAGTATCACTATGGTAACTGCCTAGCAACCATATGGGGTTACCCTAGCAACCAAGTAACAAATCACATATCTCTGCATCAGAAAAACGTAGATACTTCTGGGTTGGTTTATTTCAATCAGGATGGCAAAGACACTTGATTATGATCACTATGGTAACTGCCTAGCAACAAGGAGGGGTTACCCTAGCAACCGAGTAACAAATCACATATCTCTGCACCAGAAAATTGAAGAGAATTCTGGGTTGATTTATTTTAATCAGGATGGCCAGGAGACTTGATTAGTATCACTATGGTAACTGCCTAGAAACCAGATGGGGTTAACCTAGCAACCGAGTAACAAATCACATATCTTTCCACCAGAAATTTGTAGAGATTTCCGGGTTGACTTATTTCACTCAGGATGGCAAGGAGACTTCATTACTATCACTATGGTAACTGCCTAGCAACCATATGGGGTTACCCTAGCAACCAAGTAACAAATCACATATCTCTGCATCAGAAAAACGTACAGACTTCTGGGTTGGTTTATTTCACTCAGGATGGCAAGGAGACCTGATTACTATCACTATGGTAACTGCCTAGCAACCAGATGGGGTTACCCTAGCAACCGAGTAACAAATCACATATCTCTGCACTACAAAACAGTAGAGACTTCCGGGTTGACTTATTTTACTCAGGATGGCAAGGACACTTCATTAGTATCACTATGGTAACTGCCTAGCAACCATATGGGGTTACCCTAGCAACCAAGTAACAAATCACATATCTCTGCATCAGAAAAACGTAGATACTTCTGGGTTGGTTTATTTCAATCAGGATGGCAAAGACACTTGATTATGATCACTATGGTAACTGCCTAGCAACAAGGAGGGGTTACCCTAGCAACCGAGTAACAAATCACATATCTCTGCACCAGAAAATTGAAGAGAATTCTGGGTTGATTTATTTTAATCAGGATGGCCAGGAGACTTGATTAGTATCACTATGGTAACTGCCTAGCAACCAGATGGGCTTACCCTAGCAACCGAGTAACAAATCACATATCTCTGCATCACAAAAACATAGAGACTTCCGGGTTGACTTATTTCAATCAGGATGACAAGGAGACTTCATTAGTATCACTATGGTAACTTCCTAGCAACCACATGGGCTTACCCTAGCAACCGAGTAACAAATCACATATCTCTGCATCAGAAAAACGTAGAGACTTCCGGGTTGACTTATTTCACTCAGGATGGCAAGCACACTTGATTAGTATCACTATGGTAACTGCCTAGAAACCAGATGGGGTTACCTTAGCAACCGAGTAACAAATCACATATCTCTGCACCAGAAAATAGTACAGACCTCTGGGTTGATTTATTTCACTCAGGATGGCAAGGACACTTGATTACTATCACTATGGTAACTGCCTAGCAAACAGATGGTGTTACCCTAGCAACCGAGTAACAAATCACATATCTCTGCACCACAAAATAGTACAGACCTCTGGGTTGATTTATTTCATTCAGGATGGCAAGGACACTTTATTACTATCACTATGGTAACTGCCTAGCAACCAGATGGGGTTACCCTAGCAACCAAGTAACAAATCACATATCTCTGCACCAGAAAATATCACAGACCTCTGGGTTGATTTATTTCACTCAGGATGGCAAGGACACTTGATTACTATCACTATGGTAACTGCCTAGCAACCAGATGGGGTTACCCTAGCAACCGAGTAACAAATCACATATCTCTGCACTCAGAAAACAGTAGAGACTTCCGGGTTGACTTATTTCACTCAGGATGGCAAGGAGACTTCATTAGTATCACTATGGTAACTGCCTAGCAACCATATGGGGTTACCCTAGCAACCAAGTAACAAATCACATATCTCTGCATCACAAAAACGTACAGACTTCTGGGTTGATTTATTTCAATCAGGATGGCAAAGACACTTATTGTTCATTATGTAACTGCCTAGCTACTACGAGGTTACTGCCTAGCAACTACTAGCAAGTCGCAGTTTTGCTGCACAGAACATAGTACCACTCTAGTTACTTATTATGGTGCTTGCAAGGCATCACTATTGTACATCTCACATACTTAGTTATTTTTATTTTTATTTTTATTTTTATATCTCTTAACAAAACTTCGGCACCTAACTCGTCCCGCACCGTTTGGCGTAGACCCACGAATGAGGTGTCAAATCGAACGGCCTATTGAGGACACGTGTGCTATGACTTTTATAAGCGATCGGGGTACGGTATTTGCCCCAGGGGCAAAAAAGCGGCCGAAAAATCCCATAGACTTAACATTGAGACAAACTTTGACGCGTCACAGCTCCAAGCGAGGATTTCGTAGAAACGTGTGATTTGCCACATTTGAAGAGGCTGGCAGGCTCTGTAAGAGCATACCTCAATATGGGGTAAAAGTTGCACCCCTGGGGGCAGGAGCTGCCCAAAAATGCCCCAATTGACTTATAATGGTGTAGGACGGCCCATGAAATGAAAAGGCATAGGGATTTGTATTGAACATAGCTCTGGATCACAGTGTCATAGAGACGAGGGGGTGGGCTCATTTTACTCAGACGACCAATCAGTCTCTCAGGATCATTGTGAAGCTATCAAGCCACGCCCTAGCAACCATTAAGAGCACCTTAGCAACAAGTCCCATAGACTTCTATTGAAACAGATCAAAGGGATATCTCCGGATAGAAGTGTCATAGAAACACAAGGGTGGTCTCGTTTGACTCGGGACAGCAAACAGCCAATCATGCATCACATCAACACTTCCTAGCCCCTCCCTAGCAACCATTGTCGAGCACCTTAACAACCAAAATCCATAGAGGGATATCTTCCATTCTGAATGTCACAGAGGCATGGGAGTTGGTTTATATCATTCATACTGACAAGCAGCCTTTGGAGATTCATGATTGGCAGCTGCCAAGCCACTCCCTAGCAACTAAACAGAGTACCCTAGCAACCGTTTAGCAGTAACTATATCTCTGCACCAGAAAATCAGAGAGACTTCTGGGTTGATTTATTTCAATCAGGATGGCAAGGAGACTTGATTAGTATCACTATGGTAACTGCCTAGCAACCAGATGGGGTTACCCTAGCAACCGAGTAACAAATCACATATCTCTGCATCAGAAAAACGTAGAGACTTCCGGGTTGACTTATTTCAATCAGGATGGCAAGGACACTTCATTAGTATCACTATGGTAACTGCCTAGCAACCAGATGGGCTTACCCTAGCAACCGAGTAACAAATCACATATCTCTGCATCACAAAAACATAGAGACTTCCGGGTTGACTTATTTCAATCAGGATGGCAAGGAGACTTGATTAGTATCACTATGGTAACTGCCTAGCAACCAGATGGGGTTACCCTAGCAACCGAGTAACAAATCACATATCTCTGCATCAGAAAACGTAGAGACTTCTGGGTTGACTTATTTCAATCAGGATGGCAAGGACACTTCATTAGTATCACTATGGTAACTGCCTAGCAACCAGATGGGGTTACCCTAGCAACCGAGTAACAAATCACATATCTCTGCATCAGAAAACGTAGAGACTTCCGGGTTGACTTATTTCAATCAGGATGGCAAGGACACTTGATTAGTATCACTATGGTAACTGCCTAGCAACCAGATGGGGTTACCCTAGCAACCGAGTAACAAATCACATATCTCTGCACCAGAAAATCAGTAGAGACTTCCGGGTTGATTTATTTCACTCAGGATGGCAAGGACACTTCATTAGTATCACTATGGTAACTGCCTAGCAACCAGATGGGGTTACCCTAGCAACCGAGTAACAAATCACATATCTCTGCACCAGAAAAACGTAGAGACTTCCGGGTTGATTTATTTCAATCAGGATGGCAAGGACACTTCATTAGTATCACTATGGTAACTGCCTAGCAACCAGATGGGGTTACCCTAGCAACCGAGTAACAAATCACATATCTCTGCATCAGAAAAACGTAGAGACTTCTGGGTTGACTTATTTCAATCAGGATGGCAAGGACACTTGATTACTATCACTATGGTAACTGCCTAGCAACCAGATGGGGTTACCCTAGCAACCGAGTAACAAATCACATATCTCTGCACCAGAAAATAGTACAGACTTCCGGGTTGATTTATTTCACTCAGGATGGCAAGGACACTTGATTACTATCACTATGGTAACTGCCTAGCAACCAGATGGGGTTACCCTAGCAACCGAGTAACAAATCACATATCTCTGCACCAGAAAAACGTACAGACTTCTGGGTTGATTTATTTCAATCAGGATGGCAAGGACACTTGATTACTATCACTATGGTAACTGCCTAGCAACCAGATGGGGTTACCCTAGCAACCGAGTAACAAATCACATATCTCTGCACCAGAAAACAGTAGAGACTTCCGGGTTGATTTATTTCAATCAGGATGGCAAGGACACTTCATTAGTATCACTATGGTAACTGCCTAGCAACCAGATGGGGTTACCCTAGCAACCGAGTAACAAATCACATATCTCTGCACCAGAAAACACTACAGACTTCCGGGTTGACTTATTTCACTCAGGATGGAAAGGAGCCATGTATTGTATTACCTATGGTAACTGCATAGCAACCACATGGGCTTACCCTAGCAACCGAGTAACAAATCACATATTTCTGCACCAGAAAATCGTACAGACTTCTGGGTTGATTTATTTATGACCATAATTTTTGTTCTTTTCAAGTTACAACATGCTGTTTGACGAGTTTTGCCACGGCAAGCACCACTCACATTTTCTTCAGGAAATGTACCTATCTAGTTATTACTATTTTATTTTTATTATTTATTATATCTCTTAACAAAACTTCGGCACCTAACTCGTCCCACACCGTTTGGCGTAGACCCACGAATGAGGTGTCAAATCGAACGGCCTATTGAGGACACGTGTGCTATGACTTTTATAAGCTGATCGGGTACGGTATTTGCCCCAGGGGCAAAAAAGCGGCCGAAAAATCACATAGACTTAACATTGAGACAAACTTTGACGCGTCACAGCTCCAAGCGAGGATTTCAGTAGAAACGTGTGATTTGCCACATTTGAAGAGGCTGGCAGGCTCTGTAAGAGCATACCTCAATATGGGGTAAAAGTTGCACCCCTGGGGGCAGGAGCTGCCCAAAAATGCCCCAATTGACTTATAATGGTGTAGGACGGCCCATGAAATGAAAAGGCATAGGGATTTGTATTGAACATAGCTCTGGATCACAGTGTCATAGAGACGAGGGGTGGGCTCATTTTACTCAGACGACCAATCAGTCTCTCAGGATCATTGTGAAGCTATCAAGCCACGCCCTAGCAACCATTAAGAGCACCTTAGCAACAAGTCCCATAGACTTCTATTGAAACAGATCAAAGGGATATCTCCGGATAGAAGTGTCATAGAAACACAAGGGTGGTCTCGTTTGACTCGGGACAGCAAACAGCCAATCATGCATCAAATCAACACTTCCTAGCCCCTCCCTAGCAACCATTGTCGAGCACCTTAACAACCAAAATCCATAGAGGGATATCTTCCATTCTGAATGTCACAGAGGCATGGGAGTTGGTTTATATCATTCATACTGACAAGCAGCCTTTGGAGATTCATGATTGGCAGCTGCCAAGCCACTCCCTAGCAACTAAACAGAGTACCCTAGCAACCGTTTAGCAGTAACTATATCTCTGCACCAGAAAATCAGAGAGACTTCTGGGTTGATTTATTTCAATCAGGATGGCAAGGAGACTTGATTAGTATCACTATGGTAACTGCCTAGCAACCAGATGGGGTTACCCTAGCAACCGAGTAACAAATCACATATCTCTGCATCAGAAAAACGTAGAGACTTCCGGGTTGACTTATTTCAATCAGGATGGCAAGGACACTTCATTAGTATCACTATGGTAACTGCCTAGCAACCAGATGGGCTTACCCTAGCAACCGAGTAACAAATCACATATCTCTGCATCACAAAAACATAGAGACTTCCGGGTTGACTTATTTCAATCAGGATGGCAAGGACACTTGATTAGTATCACTATGGTAACTGCCTAGCAACCAGATGGGGTTACCCTAGCAACCGAGTAACAAATCACATATCTCTGCACCAGAAAATAGTACAGACCTCTGGGTTGATTTATTTCACTCAGGATGGCAAGGACACTTCATTACTATCACTATGGTAACTGCCTAGCAACCAGATGGGGTTACCCTAGCAACCGAGTAACAAATCACATATCTCTGCACCAGAAAATAGTACAGACTTCTGGGTTGATTTATTTCACTCAGGATGGCAAGGACACTTGATTACTATCACTATGGTAACTGCCTAGCAACCAGATGGGGTTACCCTAGCAACCGAGTAACAAATCACATATATTTGCACCAGAAATTAGTAGAGACTTCCGGGCTGACTTATTTCACTCAGGTTGGCAAGGAGACTTGATTAGTATCACTATGGTAACTTCCTAGCAACCAGATGGGGTTACCCTAGCAACCGAGTAACAAATCACATATCTCTGCACTACAAAACAGTAGAGACTTCCGGGTTGACTTATTTCACTCAGGATGGCAAGGAGACTTCATTACTATCACTATGGTAACTGCCTAGCAACCATATGGGGTTACCCTAGCAACCAAGTAACAAATCACATATCTCTGCATCAGAAAAACGTACAGACTTCTGGGTTGGTTTATTTCACTCAGGATGGCAAGGACACTTGATTACTATCACTATGGTAACTGCCTAGCAACCAGATGGGGTTACCCTAGCAACCGAGTAACAAATCACATATCTCTGCACTAGAAAACAGTAGAGACTTCCGGGTTGACTTATTTTACTCAGGATGGCAAGGACACTTCATTAGTATCACTATGGTAACTGCCTAGCAACCATATGGGGTTACCCTAGCAACCAAGTAACAAATCACATATCTCTGCATCAGAAAAACGTAGATACTTCTGGGTTGGTTTATTTCAATCAGGATGGCAAAGACACTTGATTATGATCACTATGGTAACTGCCTAGCAACAAGGAGGGGTTACCCTAGCAACCGAGTAACAAATCACATATCTCTGCACCAGAAAATTGAAGAGAATTCTGGGTTGATTTATTTTAATCAGGATGGCCAGGAGACTTGATTAGTATCACTATGGTAACTGCCTAGCAACCAGATGGGCTTACCCTAGCAACCGAGTAACAAATCACATATCTCTGCATCACAAAAACATAGAGACTTCCGGGTTGACTTATTTCAATCAGGATGGCAAGGACACTTGATTAGTATCACTATGGTAACTGCCTAGCAACCAGATGGGGTTACCCTAGCAACCGAGTAACAAATCACATATCTCTGCATCACAAAAACATAGAGACTTCCGGGTTGACTTATTTCAATCAGGATGACAAGGAGACTTCATTAGTATCACTATGGTAACTTCCTAGCAACCACATGGGCTTACCCTAGCAACCGAGTAACAAATCACATATCTCTGCATCAGAAAATAGTACAGACCTCTGGGTTGATTTATTTCACTCAGGATGGCAAGGACACTTGATTAGTATCACTATGGTAACTGCCTAGCAACCAGATGGGGTTACCCTAGCAACCGAGTAACAAATCACATATCTCTGCACCAGAAAATAGTACAGACTTCTGGGTTGATTTATTTCAACTCAGGATGGCAAGGACACTTGATTAGTATCACTATGGTAACTGCCTAGCAACCAGATGGGGTTACCCTAGCAACCGAGTAACAAATCACATATCTCTGCACCAGAAAACACTACAGACTTCCGGGTTGACTTATTTCACTCAGGATGGAAAGGAGCCATGTATTGTATTACCTTGGTAACTGCATAGCAACCACTTGGGCTTACCCTAGCAACCGAGTAACAAATCACATATTTCTGCACCAGAAAATCGTACAGACTTCTGGGTTGATTTATTTATGACCATAATTTTTGTTCTTTTCAAGTTACAGCATGCTGTTTGATCGAGTTTTGCCACGGCAAGCACCACTCACATTTTCTTCAGGAAATGTACCTATCTAGTTATTTTTATTTTTATTTTTATATCTCTTAACAAAACTTCGGCACCTAACTCGTCCCGCACCGTTTGGCGTAGACCCACGAATGAGGTATCAAATCGAACGGCCTATTGAGGACACGTGTGCTATGACTTTTATAAGCGATCGCGGGTACGGTATTTGCCCCAGGGGCAAAAAAGCGGCCGAAAAATCCCATAGACTTAACATTGAGACAAACTTTGACGCGTCACAGCTCCAAGCGAGGATTTCGTAGAAACGTGTGATTTGCCACATTTGAAGAGGCTGGCAGGCTCTGTAAGAGCATACCTCAATATGGGGTAAAAGTTGCACCCCTGGGGGCAGGAGCTGCCCAAAAATGCCCCAAATGACTTATAATGGTGTAGGACGGCCCATGAAATGAAAAGGCATAGGGATTTGTATTGAACATAGCTCTGGATCACAGTGTCATAGAGACGAGGGGGTGGGCTCATTTTACTCAGACAACCAATCAGTCTCTCAGGATCATTGTGAAGCTATCAAGCCACGCCCTAGCAACCATTAAGAGCACCTTAGCAACAAGTCCCATAGACTTCTATTGAAACAGATCAAAGGGATATCTCCGGATAGAAGTGTCATAGAAACACAAGGGTGGTCTCGTTTGACTCGGGACAGCAAACAGCCAATCATGCATCACTTCAACACTTCCTAGCCCCTCCCTAGCAACCATTGTCGAGCACCTTAACAACCAAAATCCATAGAGGGATATCTTCCATTCTGAATGTCACAGAGGCATGGGAGTTGGTTTATATCATTCATACTGACAAGCAGCCTTTGGAGATTCATGATTGGCAGCTGCCAAGCCACTCCCTAGCAACTACACAGAGTACCCTAGCAACCGTTTAGCAGTAACTATATCTCTGCACCAGAAAATCAGAGAGACTTCTGGGTTGATTTATTTCAATCAGGATGACAAGGAGACTTGATAAGTATCACTATGTTAACTGCCTAGCAACCAGATGGGGTTACCCTAGCAACCGAGTAACAAATCACATATCTCTGCATCAGAAAAACGTAGAGACTTCCGGGTTGACTTATTTCAATCAGGATGGCAAGGACACTTCATTAGTATCACTATGGTAACTGCCTAGCAACCAGATGGGCTTACCCTAGCAACCGAGTAACAAATCACATATCTCTGCATCACAAAAACATAGAGACTTCCGGGTTGACTTATTTCAATCAGGATGGCAAGGACACTTGATTAGTATCACTATGGTAACTGCCTAGCAACCAGATGGGGTTACCCTAGCAACCGAGTAACAAATCACATATCTCTGCACCAGAAAATAGTACAGACCTCTGGGTTGATTTATTTCACTCAGAATGGCAAGGACACTTCATTAGTACCACTATGGTAACTGCCTAGCAACCAGATGGGGTTACCCTAGCAACAGAGTAACAAATCACATATCTCTGCACCAGAAAATAGTACTGACTTCCAGGTTGATTTATTTCACTCAGGATGGCAAGGAGACTTGATTACTATCACTATGGTAACTCCCTAGAAACCAGATGGGGTTACCCTAGCAACCGAGAAACAAATCACATATCTCGGCACCAGAAAATAGTACAGACTTCCGGGTTGACTTATTTCACTAAGGATGGCAAGGAGACTTGATTAGTATCACTATGGAAACTGCCTAGCAACCAGATGGGGTTACCCTAGCAACCGAGTAACAAATCACATATCTCTGCACTACAAAACAGTAGAGACTTCCGGGTTGACTTATTTCACTCAGGATGGCAAGGAGACTTCATTACTATCACTATGGTAACTGCCTAGCAACCATATGGGGTTACCCTAGCAACCAAGTAACAAATCACATATCTCTGCATCTGAAAAACGTACAGACTTCTGGGTTGGTTTATTTCACTCAGGATGGCAAGGAAACCTGATTACTATCACTATGGTAACTGCCTAGCAACCAGATGGGGTTACCCTAGCAACCGAGTAACAAATCACATATCTCTGCACTACAAAACAGTAGAGACTTCCGGGTTGACTTATTTTACTCAGGATGGCAAGGACACTTCATTAGTATCACTATGGTAACTGCCTAGCAACCATATGGGGTTACCCTAGCAACCAAGTAACAAATCACATATCTCTGCATCAGAAAAACGTAGATACTTCTGGGTTGGTTTATTTCAATCAGGATGGCAAAGACACTTGATTATGATCACTATGGTAACTGCCTAGCAACAAGGAGGGGTTACCCTAGCAACCGAGTAACAAATCACATATCTCTGCACCAGAAAATTGAAGAGAATTCTGGGTTGATTTATTTTAATCAGGATGGCCAGGAGACTTGATTAGTATCACTATGGTAACTGCCTAGCAACCAGATGGGCTTACCCTAGCAACCGAGTAACAAATCACATATCTCTGCATCACAAAAACATAGAGACTTCCGGGTTGACTCATTTCAATCAGGATGGCAAGGACACTTGATTAGTATCACTATGGTAACTGCCTAGCAACCAGATGGGGTTAGCCTAGCAACCGAGTAACAAATCACATATCTCTGCATCACAAAAACATAGAGACTTCCGGATTGACTTATTTCAATCAGGATGACAAGGAGACTTCATTAGTATCACTATGGTAACTTCCTAGCAACCACATGGGCTTACCCTAGCAACCGAGTAACAAATCACATATCTCTGCATCAGAAAAACGTAGAGACTTCCGGGTTGACTTATTTCACTCAGGATGGCAAGCACACTTGATTAGTATCACTATGGTAACTGCCTAGAAACCAGATGGGGTTACCTTAGCAACCGAGTAACAAATCACATATCTCTGCACCAGAAAATAGTACAGACCTCTGGGTTGATTTATTTCACTCAGGATGGCAAGGACACTTGATTACTATCACTATGGTAACTGCCTAGCAAACAGATGGTGTTACCCTAGCAACCGAGTAAGAAATCACATATCTCTGCACCAGAAAACACTACAGACTTCCGGGTTGACTTATTTCACTCAGGATGGAAAGGAGCCATGTGTTGTATTACCTTGGTAACTGCATAGCAACCACTTGGGCTTACCCTAGCAACCGAGTAACAAATCACATATTTCTGCACCAGAAAATCGTACAGACTTCTGGTTTGATTTATTTATGACCATAATTTTTGTTCTTTTCAAGTTATAGCATGCTGTTTGACGAGTTTTGCCACGACAAGCACCACTCACATTTTCTTCAGGAAATGTACCTATCTAGTTATACTTTTTATTTTTATTTTTATATCTCTTAACAAAACTTCGGCACCTAACTCGTCCCGCACCGTTTGGCGTAGACCCACGAATGAGGTGTCAAATCGAACGGCCTATTGAGGACACGTGTGCTATGACTTTTATAAGCGATCGGGGGTACGGTATTTGCCCCAGGGGCAAAAAAGCGGCCGAAAAATCCCATAGACTTAACATTGAGACAAACTTTGACGCGTCACAGCTCCAAGCGAGGATTTCGTAGAAACGTGTGATTTGCCACATTTGAAGAGGCTGGCAGGCTCTGTAAGAGCATACCTCAATATGGGGTAAAAGTTGCACCCCTGGGGGGCAGGAGCTGCCCAAAAATGCCCCAATTGACTTATAATGGTGTAGGACGGCCCATGAAATGAAAAGGCATAGGGATTTGTATTGAACATAGCTCTGGATCACAGTGTCATAGAGACGAGGGGGTGGGCTCATTTTACTCAGACGACCAATCAGTCTCTCAGGATCATTGTGAAGCTATCAAGCCACGCCCTAGCAACCATTAAGAGCACCTTAGCAACAAGTCCCATAGACTTCTATTGAAACAGATCAAAGGGATATCTCCGGATAGAAGTGTCATAGAAACACAAGGGTGGTCTCGTTTGACTCGGGACAGCAAACAGCCAATCATGCATCAAATCAACACTTCCTAGCCCCTCCCTAGCAACCATTGTCGAGCACCTTAACAACCAAAATCCATAGAGGGATATCTTCCATTCTGAATGTCACAGAGGCATGGGAGTTGGTTTATATCATTCATACTGACAAGCAGCCTTTGGAGATTCATGATTGGCAGCTGCCAAGCCACTCCCTAGCAACTACACAGAGTACCCTAGCAACCGTTTAGCAGTAACTATATCTCTGCACCAGAAAATCAGAGAGACTTCTGGGTTGATTTATTTCAATCAGGATGGCAAGGAGACTTGATTAGTATCACTATGGTAACTGCCTAGCAACCAGATGGGGTTACCCTAGCAACCGAGTAACAAATCACATATCTCTGCATCAGAAAACAGTAGAGACTTCCGGGTTGACTTATTTCAATCAGGATGGCAAGGACACTTCATTAGTATCACTATGGTAACTGCCTAGCAACCAGATGGGCTTACCCTAGCAACCGAGTAACAAATCACATATCTCTGCATCACAAAAACATAGAGACTTCCGGGTTGACTTATTTCAATCAGGATGGCAAGGACACTTGATTAGTATCACTATGGTAACTGCCTAGCAACCAGATGGGGTTACCCTAGCAACCGAGTAACAAATCACATATCTCTGCACCAGAAAATACGTACAGACTTCTGGGTTGATTTATTTCAATCAGGATGGCAAGGACACTTGATAAGTATCACTATGGTAACTGCCTAGCAACCAGATGGGGTTACCCTAGCAACCGAGCAACAAATCACATATCTCTGCACCAGAAAACACTACAGACTTCCGGGTTGACTTATTTCACTAAGGATGGCAAGGAGACTTGATTAGTATCACTATGGAAACTGCCTAGCAACCAGATGGGGTTACCCTAGCAACCGAGTAACAAATCACATATCTCTGCACTACAAAACAGTAGAGACTTCCGGGTTGACTTATTTCACTCAGGATGGCAAGGAGACTTCATTACTATCACTATGGTAACTGCCTAGCAACCATATGGGGTTACCCTAGCAACCAAGTAACAAATCACATATCTCTGCATCTGAAAAACGTACAGACTTCTGGGTTGGTTTATTTCACTCAGGATGGCAAGGAAACCTGATTACTATCACTATGGTAACTGCCTAGCAACCAGATGGGGTTACCCTAGCAACCGAGTAACAAATCACATATCTCTGCACTACAAAACAGTAGAGACTTCCGGGTTGACTTATTTTACTCAGGATGGCAAGGACACTTCATTAGTATCACTATGGTAACTGCCTAGCAACCATATGGGGTTACCCTAGCAACCAAGTAACAAATCACATATCTCTGCATCAGAAAAACGTAGATACTTCTGGGTTGGTTTATTTCAATCAGGATGGCAAAGACACTTGATTATGATCACTATGGTAACTGCCTAGCAACAAGGAGGGGTTACCCTAGCAACCGAGTAACAAATCACATATCTCTGCACCAGAAAATTGAAGAGAATTCTGGGTTGATTTATTTTAATCAGGATGGCCAGGAGACTTGATTAGTATCACTATGGTAACTGCCTAGCAACCAGATGGGCTTACCCTAGCAACCGAGTAACAAATCACATATCTCTGCATCACAAAAACATAGAGACTTCCGGGTTGACTCATTTCAATCAGGATGGCAAGGACACTTGATTAGTATCACTATGGTAACTGCCTAGCAACCAGATGGGGTTAGCCTAGCAACCGAGTAACAAATCACATATCTCTGCATCACAAAAACATAGAGACTTCCGGATTGACTTATTTCAATCAGGATGACAAGGAGACTTCATTAGTATCACTATGGTAACTTCCTAGCAACCACATGGGCTTACCCTAGCAACCGAGTAACAAATCACATATCTCTGCATCAGAAAAACGTAGAGACTTCCGGGTTGACTTATTTCACTCAGGATGGCAAGCACACTTGATTAGTATCACTATGGTAACTGCCTAGAAACCAGATGGGGTTACCTTAGCAACCGAGTAACAAATCACATATCTCTGCACCAGAAAATAGTACAGACCTCTGGGTTGATTTATTTCACTCAGGATGGCAAGGACACTTGATTACTATCACTATGGTAACTGCCTAGCAAACAGATGGTGTTACCCTAGCAACCGAGTAAGAAATCACATATCTCTGCACCAGAAAACACTACAGACTTCCGGGTTGACTTATTTCACTCAGGATGGAAAGGAGCCATGTGTTGTATTACCTTGGTAACTGCATAGCAACCACTTGGGCTTACCCTAGCAACCGAGTAACAAATCACATATTTCTGCACCAGAAAATCGTACAGACTTCTGGTTTGATTTATTTATGACCATAATTTTTGTTCTTTTCAAGTTATAGCATGCTGTTTGACGAGTTTTGCCACGACAAGCACCACTCACATTTTCTTCAGGAAATGTACCTATCTAGTTATACTTTTTATTTTTATTTTTATATCTCTTAACAAAACTTCGGCACCTAACTCGTCCCGCACCGTTTGGCGTAGACCCACGAATGAGGTGTCAAATCGAACGGCCTATTGACGACACGTGTGCTATGACTTTTATAAGCGATCGGGGGTACGGTATTTGCCCCAGGGGCAAAAAAGCGGCCGAAAAATCCCATAGACTTAACATTGCGACAAACTTTGACGCGTCACAGCTCCGAGCGAGGATTTCGCAGAAACGTGTGATTTGCCACATTTGAAGAGGCTGGCAGGCTCTGTAAGAGCATACCTCAATATGGGGTACAAGTTGCACCCCTGGGGGGCAGGAGCTGCCCAAAAATGCCCCAATTGACTTATAATGGTGTAGGACGGCCCATGAAATGAAAAGGCATAGGGATTTGTATTGAACATAGCTCTGGATCACAGTGTCATAGAGACGAGGGGGTGGGCTCATTTTACTCAGACGACCAATCAGTCTCTCAGGATCATTGTGAAGCTATCAAGCCACGCCCTAGCAACCATTAAGAGCACCTTAGCAACAAGTCCCATAGACTTCTATTGAAACAGATCAAAGGGATATCTCCGGATAGAAGTGTCATAGAAACACAAGGGTGGTCTCGTTTGACTCGGGACAGCAAACAGCCAATCATGCATCAAATCAACACTTCCTAGCCCCTCCCTAGCAACCATTGTCGAGCACCTTAACAACCAAAATCCATAGAGGGATATCTTCCATTCTGAATGTCACAGAGGCATGGGAGTTGGTTTATATCATTCATACTGACAAGCAGCCTTTGGAGATTCATGATTGGCAGCTGCCAAGCCACTCCCTAGCAACTACACAGAGTACCCTAGCAACCGTTTAGCAGTAACTATATCTCTGCACCAGAAAATCAGAGAGACTTCTGGGTTGATTTATTTCAATCAGGATGGCAAGGAGACTTGATTAGTATCACTATGGTAACTGCCTAGCAACCAGATGGGGTTACCCTAGCAACCGAGTAACAAATCACATATCTCTGCACTAGAAAACAGTACAGACTTCCGGGTTGACTTATTTTACTCAGGATGGCAAGGAGACTTCATTAGTATCACTATGGTAACTGCCTAGCAACCATATGGGGTTACCCTAGCAACCAAGTAACAAATCACATATCTCTGCATCAGAAAAACGTAGAGACTTCTGGGTTGGTTTATTTCAATCAGGATGGCAAGGACACTTGATTAGTATCACTATGGTAACTGCCTAACAACCACATGGGGTTACCCTAGCAACCGAATAACAAATCACATATCTCTGCATCAGAAAAACGTACAGACTTCTGGGTTGATTTATTTCAATCAGGATGGCAAGGACACTTGATAAGTATCACTATGGTAACTGCCTAGCAACCAGATGGGGTTACCCTAGCAACCGAGCAACAAATCACATATCTCTGCACCAGAAAACACTACAGACTTCCGGGTTGACTTATTTCACTCAGGATGGAAAGGAGCCATTTATTGTATTACCTTGGTAACTGCATAGCAACCACATGGGCTTACCCTAGCAACCGAGTAACAAATCACATATTTCTGCACCAGAAAATCGTACAGACTTCTGGGTTGATTTATTTATGACCATAATTTTTGTTCTTTTCAAGTTACAACATGCTGTTTCACGAGTTTTGCCACGGCAAGCACCACTCACATTTTCTTCAGGAAATGTACCTATCTAGTTATTTTTATTTTTATTTTTATATCTCCTGTACAAAACTTCGGCACCTAACTCGTCCCAGCACCGTTTGGCGTAGACCCACGAATGAGGTGTCAAATCGAACGGCCTATTGAGGACACGTGTGCTATGACTTTTATAAGCGATCGGGGGTACGGTGTTTGCCCCAGGGGCAAAAAAGCGGCCGAAAAATCCCATAGACTTAACATTGCGACAAACTTTGACGCGTCACAGCTCCGAGCGAGGATTTCGCAGAAACGTGTGATTTGCCACATTTGAAGAGGCTGGCAGGCTCTGTAAGAGCATACCTCAATATGGGGTCAAAGTTGCACCCCTGGGGGGCAGTAGCTGCCCAAAAATGCCCCAATTGACTTATAATGGTGTAGGACGGCCCATGAAATGAAATGGCTAAGGATTTTGTATTGAACATAGCTCTGGATCACAGTGTCATAGAGACGAGGGGGCGGGCTCATTTTACTCAGACGACCAATCAGTCTCTCAGGATCATTGTTAAGCTATCAAGCCACGCCCTAGCAACCATTTAGAGCACCTTAGCAACAAGTCCCATAGACTTCTATTGAAACAGATCAAAGGGGTATCTCCGGATAGAAGTATCATAGAAACACAAGGGTGGTCTCGTTTGACTCGGGACAGCAAACAGCCAATCATGAATCACCTCAACACTTCCTAGCCCCTCCCTAGCAACCATTGTCGAGCACCTTAGCAACCAAAATCCATAGAGGGATATCTTCCATTCTGAATGTCACAGAGGTATGGGAGTTGGTTTATATCATTCATACTGACAAGCAGCCTTTGGAGATTCATGTTTGGCAGCTGCCAAGCCACTCCCTAGCAACTAAACACAGTACCCTAGCAACCGAGTAACAAATCACATATTTCTGCACCAGAAAATCCTACAGACTTCTGGGTTGATTTATTTCAACCAGGATGGCAAGGACACTTCATTAGTATCACTATGGTAACTGCCTAGCAACCAGATGGGGTTACCCTGGCAACCAAGTAACAAATCACATATCTCTGCACCAGAAAATCAGAGAGACTTCTGGGTTGATTTATTTCAATCAGGATGGCAAGGAGACTTGATTACTATCACTACGGTAACTGCCTAGCAACCAGATGGGGTTACCCTAGCAACAGAGTAACAAATCACATATCTCTGCATCAGAAAAACTTAGAGACTTCCAGGTTGACTTATTTCAATCAGGATGGCAAGGACACTTGATTATTATAACTATGGTAACTGCCTAGCAACCAGATGGGGTTACCCTAGCAACCGACTAACAAATCACATATCTCTGCATCACAAAAACGTAGAGACTTCCGGGTTGACTTATTTCAATCAGGATGGCAAGGAGACTTCATTAGTATCACTATGGTAACTGCCTAGCAACCACATGGGGTTACCCTAGCAACCGAGTAACAAATCACATATCTCTGCACCAGAAAATCAGAGAGACTTCTGGGTTGATTTATTTCAATCAGGATGGCAAGGAGACTTGATTACTATCACTATGGTAACTGCCTAGCAACCAGATGGACTTACCCTAGCAACCAAGTAACAAATCACATATCTCTGCATCACAAAAATGTAGAGACTTCCGGGTTGACTTATTTCAATCAGGATGGCAAAGAGACTTGATTAGTATCACTATGGTAACTGCCTAGCAACCAGATGGGGTTACCCTAGCAACTGAGTAACTAATCACATATCTCTGCATCAGAAAAACATAGAGGCTTCCGGGTTGACTTAATTCAATCAGGATGGCAAGGACACTTCATTTGTATCACTATGGTAACTGCCTAGCAACCAGATGGGCTTACCCTAGCAACCGAGTAGCAAATCACATATCTCTGCATCACAAAAACATAGAGACTTCTGGGCTGACTTATTTCAATCAGCATGGCCTAACTAATCAAGACTTCCGGGTTGACTGATTTTACTCAGGATAGCAAGGAGACTTGATAAATATCACTATGGTAACTGCCTAGCAACCAGATGGGGGTACTCTAGCAACCGAGTAAAAAAACACATATCTCAGCAGTTATAAAATGCTATTTGACGAGTTTTGCCACGGCAAGCACCACTCACATTTTCTTCAGGAAATGTACATTCTAGTTACTATTATTATTCCGCCATAAAACTGATCAGGCAGAGTGTATCGTTTGGCCTAGAGACTTGAAACTTGGCCAAATGGTAGTAGTGTTGCTCACTACTTGGACTCGGCCAAATTCCTCAATAAAGGGCACTACAGCTATCAAAAATGTGTAATTGCTCATAACTCCTAGACGATTTGTCGTAAACTTTATATCATTGGAATCCTTGGCTCAAGCCAAACAAAAAGTTGGCGCGGTTTTAACATGGTGGTGCTATAATACCAAAATATGTTTCATTGGCTGTAACTACGCAACCGTTAGTCTGATTGAGTTGAAAATCGGCATGCATTGTCTTTGTCAGAGGTGCCATGACTGTCTATGGGAAAATTGGCATATCTAAAAAAACATGGCAGCCATCGGCCAATGAAATTTTAGCACCTAATAGACAAGGTTAACGGAGGCCGATCGGCACAAAACTCGGTGGGGTTTTTTGACTCCTGGCCCCAGGTGTCTGTGAGAAATTTGAAAGAAATTGGACACCGAGTGACGCTAACGAGTTTTATGCCTCAGTAATCACGCTGACTTTCACACATAGACAGAATATGCATATCATATCTTAGACCTCCTCATTCTGAAAAACTTTGCCTCAAGGAGCACTACTGTAAATCAAATCGTTCATTAAATATTCACGACAATGTAAAATACATACTTTTGTAAACTAGTCTTAGGTTATTAGCTCAAACTCAATAAAACATAAAAAGACTCTCTACGTCAATAGCTATCAAAACAATTTGGATCTTTCCCCTTTGGATAGCTATAACAGTGTAATTTAGAAAATGTGCATGGCAAAATATACTCAAAAGCCTATAAATCCTTAACAAAAAGTCAAAACATCAAAGTAGGTGAGCACATGCAACATATAATTCTAAAGAGGAAAACAAACTTGTATGGAGATTGGACATTAGGTGGTGCTATAACTGTTTAAAACAGCGTTTCTCAACGGGGCGGTACCGCCCCCTAGGGGGCGTTTGGACAGTGTTGGGGGGCGGTGTGAACGAGGCAGCACAGAGGGGGACGCTCAGGCACAAATGGGGGGCGTTACTCAGAGGTACTCAACAGGCGGCCTGCGCAAAAATCTTTTCAGCTCTTCCTTCGTCTTGCTCGGATTACTGCTGCCACTTCACCAGGAGGATATGCCAGGAGAGCCGCTTCCTAAGTTACACATGCTTTTAAGAGGCAGAGAATTTTCAGCGCAAAATAGAGGCGCGCTTTCACCGGCTTTTTCTGTACATAACGCGCAATACATAATTAGGCGCATAATTAGTGCTCAGGGCTCACACTAATGACCGTAATTAATAAAAAAAGTGGCTGTTTTTGACGTCGTTTTTTCTTCGGTTCAGTTCAGGTTTCCGAGCTGTTGTCCTCTTTGTTCGTCATTTGAAATCAAATGACTGCTTGTAGGCTATTCAAATTTGAAGCCTAGTATATATTGCCTAATTGAGTGCGCGAACGACCGCTGCTTTTTCATTGGCCATTTAGGTTAGTTACGTTATTGTTCACGTGATTGGTTCATCTTAAAAAAATTTGTGTGTGAGCCTGAATTTGTTTGAATTTCTAAATACATTTGCAATACCTTTCACACAATACATGTGTTTTTGCATTTTTTTCCAAACACAATATTACTCAACTTGAGGCTTTTACATGTAGTTTAAATACAATAAGAAACTTCTGTTTCAGTTTTTTTTTTTTACCAAAAACTCAGGCTTCAGGTATCAGTGTTGCAATTGTTTGGCTGTAATAGTATTTCTGAAGTTTTTTTTTGGGGGGGGGGGCGTTAAGAGGATCATGAAGAGGTCAGGGGGGCGTTTGTTCAAAAAAGGTTGAGAACCACTGGTTTAAAAGCTTTAAAAAAACATATTTCCATAGTAAATTACCTGTATTTGCTGTACATTTTCTTTTCCATCTATGATGTTGGTGGTTACATGCTTGCTAAATAAAACTAACACCTTTTTACGCATGGGTAAAGGCCTTAAACCACTTGAATCCCGTTGATTGCTGCTTGCAGCTATATTTATTATTATTATTCCACCATAAAACTGATCGTGCAGACCAAACTGTAAGTCGTAGAGAGCTGAAACTTTGAGGGAAGGTAGTACCCCAGAGTAATACAGTGTATCAAAGTTTCGGCCTGATCGGCCTCAAGGTGGCGCTATAGTGATCATGTTTACTTTTTTCCCCCATAATTCTAAATAGTCTGATGCACACTCAAGTGTCTTACATTGTTGAAATTCTTGGCTCAAGACGTATATCTCTGATTTAATTTCCGTCATGTAAATGTTTGCACTAATTTGCATAATTTGAAAGCACCTACGCCATATGTCCAATTCGCACAAAACGTTGGGTGTGTCTACTTTGAACCCTGCTGACAAAAAAGTTATCAAAGGAATTTTGATTTGTCGAAGCGTTGCGAAGATATAAACTAACGAATTGGTCAAGCGTCATCCATTTTGTGTGTATTGACCAATATCTACCAAACAAAAAGGACAAATGTTACGAAACTTGATACACATGTATAACAGCAGATTTTGAGTCTGCATTCAAAATCCCGAAAAAATTTGCCTATAGGGGTGCTACAACAAAAAAATGCACGTTGATTCACTGTATTATCAATGAAGTTGAAAATTTGTATGCTTCTTGAAGGGGCCAAATTCTTACATATTCTACAATATGACTCAGACAAATAAAAAAACATGGCCACCAGCAGCCAATCATATTTAAGCTAAATGGCTGTATAAACGGTGTGTAAATTATTGTATATTATCCAATGTTACCTGCTATTGTGAACTACATCTAGATCAATTATCAAATAAAAGTTTAACTTTAGTTATTTAATTAGTTATTTAGGGGTTGAATTTATCATGTGGGTTTGACCAAGTGTATCCAAAAGCCTATAATTCCTAAAATAAATATTAAAATTTCTAAAACCTTTTTGTAGATTGAGTGCTCTGTGGCTTTATAACAGTTTAAAAGTAAAAAAAATGACCACCATAACAATTATCCTGTTTCAGGTTGAACACAAGCCATCAGTCATATTTAACACAAGTTTGCAAATTCAGCAACTTACAAAGTACATATACAAATACATTCATTTTTTGCATACTTTGAAAATTCTTAAAAAGCTTGAACCCCGTTAATTGCTGCTAGCAGCTATATATATATATATATATATATATATATATATATATATATTTATATTGCTTTTATAATGTTTAATTGCTGCTGTTACTGAAAAACTGAAAGCACTGTTTACTCTGTTCTCCATTGTATTACTGACTCTTTAACAATTACTTTAAAAGCTTGAAGCATTATTTACTTTAGAAAAATGTGATAACTATATTGTTTTAAATTAATTTTTATTAATATTTATAGTAATATTAAACTTTTTAAATTCCGGGGGGTAGTCAAAAGCATATTTGTTACGGGAAGAAAAAATATCAGAAAGGAGTGCTGTAGTTTAAAAAAGTTTGGGAACCACTTATGCACTATATTCGATACAGAGCTTTGTGCGAGCAACAGACAGATATTAAAATAGATATTAGAGCGACAATAAAAATCAGATATTAGAGCTACAGCGGAGGAAAATATTTTCTATAAATATTGGAATTAAATGTCTTCCTTTTCCACACAAAATCTGTTATATATCTTCAGAAGAACTGTAATGCATAACACAAGTTGTATGGACTGCCTTTTTTACTTTTTTGTCCTATTTCATGATCATTGCATGCTGTCATTGTATAGAAAATAGAAGGAAGAACATCCTCCAAAATGTCTCTTTTTGTGTTTCACTGAAAGTCATATGGATTTGGAACAACATGAGGGTGAACATTTCCTTTGATTGAGCCCAGCACATACGGTATGAGGAATCCCATGCTCCAACGCTCATCCAGGCTGGCATAGAATGCATCCCCTGCAGCCAGGCAGTAATGCGGCCGTCCCAGCAGTCTGGTCACAGATGCAGTATGAGAGTGAGTGGGACTTGAAAGAAGTTGCTTTCAGCCTGCCCGAGCAGAGTGCAATAAAACCCTCCCAGGAATCTCTTTTTCTCTCTGAAACCACATATTCAGGTTTATCCACCGTATCGCTCTTGCACTGATTGCCACTTTCGACTCCCACACAGCAGCCTCTGTTATTATGATTGTGAAGTGCTCACTGAGTTTGACAGTGGACCTCACATCTCCCTCAAACTGTGATGGTGAAGATTGACTCCTACACATTTGTCTATAGTTTGATGGAGTGGCTAACAGTCTCTCTTTTTCTAGTCTTCCTGTTTTCAGTTTTTATGGTTGCATCTTTTCTGTTTAGAAGATGCCTTTTTGTTTGTATTTGCTTTGTATCCATGAGTAGATTGTTGGCATGTCTTTTTATTTCTCTTTGGCTGTTGTTTATTCCTCTCTGGTGTCCATAAGAACATTTGTTCCTTGCAGCTGCTCCAGACCTGTGGTGTTACGTAAAAAGCTAATGTAGGCGCCACATCTTCTCGCAAGCCCAACAGCATTATGAAATTCACTATAGAAAACTAAAATACTCTGTCAGCACACTAAATCCCTCTTGGAGAAATTACATCTCTGTATTCCTCCCCTTTAAAACATTGGCACTATAGCCATCAAAGCATCACTTTTGTAACTAATCAACAGCCTTCAACCATACATTTCCAAACAATAAATATGTATTTGGAATCTGTTTATAGACTTCTCTTGACATTATAGACATTTATTGTGTGAATATTTGGTGTTTGGAGATATCTTTACTCACAGTGTATTACAAATTTCAAAGTTATTAAAAAGGGCCTTACAGAGGTGGGGGACTTGCTTTACATAACTTGACTCGAGTCTGACTCGAGTTGTAAATTTAAGGACTTGTGACTTGCTTGACTAAATTAAGAAAATGTCTTGACTTTGACTTGAGAACCAGTGACTCGAGACTTGACTTGGAACTGCACTCGCCACTGACTTGAATGTTTTTTTATCATTATTTTCAATAACTTGAAATTCAAGTAATGAAATGCGTTTAAACAAATATTGCGACGTTAATTCATTCTTGTGCAAAAATATAAGACCGCCAGCACCACCGATCTGCATCTGTGCAGTTAACGCTGCGCTCACAACATGCCAAAATGATTGTGGAGTTCCCAAAATAATCTCCTTTGGATATAAAGATTTCGAATTGGACCGTGTGAATAAAAAAAGATTTGCCAGATGCAATATGCAACGCAAAAATATCAGATACAACCACCACAATCTCGAATTTCAACAGACGTTTCAAAAACCACAAGGAAAGGTAAGTAAATCATTTTGTTATCGTTTCATTATCCAGAAAGATTAATATGTAAAATTACTGTTCAAATGTTTGAGGGTTGTCAGTAAATTAAGATGATTCACCATTAATCTCATGTTTGAAATGACAAGTTTGAAATGACCCAACATTGCCTCTAAATGTGTGTGCCTTTTCTAAACCTTCTCAACATTCAACAATATACCATAACCATTTGTTGGCAATATAAAAACACATTTTGTTTTTATTAATACAAAGGCATATTTGCAGTCACAACACTTTATTTAAAACGTGACAAGTAGTATAAAATATACAAAATGACTCGTGATGAAATCCAAGGGCTCTCATAGTGATTATGACCTCTGAAGATTAACTAAAGCTCTTGAATGCAATACCTTTATGACTATTTAGATAAAAGGATCACTGAAAGGAACTGAGTTTCGATGGCATTTTCTTTTCATCTTATCTCCGTATAATGCCTAAAGTATTGTTTAGA